>NC_041399.2:153896176-154116176 GCF_900747795.2 Erpetoichthys calabaricus
TTGAATTTCGAAATGAAACCTGCCTAACTTTTGTAAGTAAGCTGGAAGGAATCAGCCTGCCAAATTTCAGCCTTCCACCTACATGGGAAGTTGGACAATTAGTGATGAGTGAGTCAGTCAGTCAGTGAGTGAGTGAATCAGTCAGTGAGGGCTTTGCCTTTTATTATTATAGATTAGGATTTAGTGCCATATACACACCAGTTTGATGCACGCACTGTTTAACACTTCATATTTGATTGTTCTTAATAATTTATTTTTTTGACTGTTCAAACTAACTTTGTGACTTAGTCACATCTAATATGAGCAGAAATGTCTATCTTGAACATGTCCCACATGCACAAAATAAGTACAACAAATTTATTCAGACATTTGCTGGTTGTTGCTCTACTTCATATTGCTTTAGTGCAGAAAGTCCGCAAGTACATTTTGGTTTCATAAATTAAATGCAGAGCGGCACGGTGGAGCAGTGGTAGCGCTGCTGCCTCGCAGTTAGGAGACCCGAGTTCGCTTCCCGGGTACTCCCTGCGTGGAGTTTGCATGTTCTCCCCGTGTCTGCGTGGGTTTCCTCCGGGCGCTCCAGTTTCCTCCCACAGTCCAAAGACATGCAGGTTAGGTGGATTGGTGATTCTAAATTGGCCCTAGTGTGTGCTTGGTGTGTGAGTGTGTTTGTGTGTGTCCTGCGGTGGGTTGGCACCCTGCCCAGGATTGGTTCCCTGCCTTGTGCCCTGTGTTGGCTGGGATTGGCTCCAGCAGACCCCCGTGACCCTGTGTTCGGATTCAGCGGGTTGGAAAATGGATGGATGGATGGAAATTAAATGCAATTGGTTGTAATGCATTTGGTTGTAGGCAGTAGTTTAACAATGACATAGTTGCTATCAAGAACACAGCAATGTTCATGAAAAGGATCAACAATCTGAAATGAGAAAAATGACAATAATCCCTCATATTAAACAGACTAAATCATGACGCTTCAAACTCAATTATGACTATTAATCATAATAAAAACTGCAGTGAAAATAAACTGCTCAAAAAAATTAAAGGAACACTTTGAAAACACATCAGATCTCAATGGGAAAAAAATCCTGCTGGATATCTATACTGATATGGATTGAGTAATGTGTTAGGAATGAAAGTATGCCACATCTTTTGATGGAAATGAAAATTATCAACCTGTAGAGGGCTGAATTCAAAGACACCCCGAAAATCAAAGTGAAAAAATAATGAGGCAGAATTATACTCTGTAGTTTGTATGGCCCCCACATGCTTGTATACATGCCTGACAATGTTGGGGCATGCTCCTAATGAGACGACGGATAGTGTCCTAGGGGATCTCCTCCTAGATCTGGACCAGGGCATCACTGAGATCCTGGACAGTCTGAGGTGCAACCTGGTGGCATTGGATGGACTGAAACATAATGTCCCAGAGGTGTTGTATTGGATTTACTCTCACCACATGAAGCCGGGCATTGTCGTGCACCATGAGGAACCCAGGACCCACTGCACCAGCATAGTGTCTGACAATGGGTCCAAGGATTTCATCCCGATACTTAATGGCAGTCAATGTGCTGTTGTCTAGCCTGTAGAGATATGTGCGTCCCTCCATGGATATGCCTCCCCAGACCATCACTGATCCACCACCAAACCAGTCATGCTGAATGATATTACAGGCAGCATAACATTCTCCACATCTTCTCCAGACCCTTTCACGTCTGTGACATGTCCTCAGGGTGAACTTGCTCTCATCTGTGAAAAGCACAGGGCGCCAGTGGTGGACCTGCCAATTCTGATATTATGGCAAATGCCAATCGAGCTCCACGGTGTGGGCAGTGAGCATAGGGCCCACTAGAGGATGTTGGGCCCTCAGGCCACCCTCATGAAGGTTGTTTCTGATTGTTTGGTCAGAGACATTCACACCAGTGGCCTGCTGGAGGTTATTTTGTAGGGCT
This sequence comes from Erpetoichthys calabaricus, assembly GCF_900747795.2. Lineage (NCBI taxonomy): Eukaryota > Metazoa > Chordata > Cladistia > Polypteriformes > Polypteridae > Erpetoichthys > Erpetoichthys calabaricus. Next base: position 153,898,123 of record NC_041399.2, read on the forward strand.
CTGGCAGTTCTCATCCTGTTCCTCCTTGCCCAAGGGAGCAAATACCGGTCCGGCTGATGGGTTTAGGACCTTCTACGGCCCTGTCCAGCTCTCCTAGAGTAACTGCCTGCCTCCTGCAATCTCCTTCATGTCCTTGAGACTATGCTGGGAGACACAGCAAAGCCTTCTGGCAATGGCACGTATTGATGTGCCATCCTGGAGAAGTTGGACTACCTGTGCAACCTCTGTAGGGTCAAGGTATCGCCTCATGCTACCAGTAGTGACACTGGCCGTAGCCAAATGCAAAACTAGTGAAAAAACAGTCAGAAAAGACGAGGATGGAAAAATGTCAGTGGCCTCCATCTGTTAAACCATTCCTGTTTTGGGGGTTGTCTCATTGTTGCCACTCTGGTGCACATGTTGTTAACTTCATTAACACCAAAGCAGCTGAAACTGATTAACAACCCCCTCTGCTACTTAACTGACCAGATCAATATCCCAGAAGTTTCATTGACTTGATGCTATATGTTGATTAAAGTGTTCCTTTAATTTTTTTGAGCAGTATTTATTAAAAAAAACTAAGAACAGCAAAATACCTGTACTAATGGGATTCTGAGAAACCACAGACAATTTCCTGCATTTAACACTTTGTCATCCATCTCTAAAAAGTTACATAGGTGTTATACCATATTTTAAACTCGCCAGCCTCTCTTCTTCAGTCAGCAACTACTCCAACAAAATGTTTTTCTAAGATATTAAATGAAATTAAACCCATATGTGCCTGACAGGTTGGTTGCAATTTGTTAGAAAATTGCTATTGGGTTAATGTAGTAAACACTTTAAAAACCCAATCTTATTACAGATCTTTGATTTGTGGGTTTACGATTCGCAGATCACAGGTTTGTAATCAATAATTAAACTGAAATTGTTTTGCTGGTTTCGCGATTTAGTGTGGAAAACTGCAGATGACACTGTAGCAGGAGTACTGTAGCATTGGGCACCTTTGGTGGTAACCACGAGGGCTGCTGGGTGAAAGACAAAAGTCCTAGTTTTCAAAGAGAGCCATCAGAAGCTAGTAGGAACTCAATCAGTGGTGTGGTTTTGTTTCAATGCTTCACTGTACAATTGGATTACAATTACACCCACTTTACATACAGTTTTCTGGATTTATGCTGTTGTCTTATGCCTGCTTGTTTGTAAGATATCGCCTGGGTTGGAAAAAATGTCTTCATCTGGAAGCACTACGAACTTCTACAAATCTTCACATTCATTGACATCACAGTAGGACAAAACTTTACATAACTTTCAGTAGAATGTTCACAGGGGATTTAATTTCATAACTACACCATCATCATCTGCCTCTGTAAAACTGGACTGCATCTTGAGTATTTATTGTTTTGTGCTTAGTGTGTTGTTGGATTTCTTTTGTAATATTAATCATTTTTGTCATTCACTATCTCAAATATGTATACAATTATTTATAAGAAGTAAAATTTTGTAAAAACTTACAATTCACTAACGAACTGCTGAACTATGCACTTTATCAGGGGGATGTTCAACATCTTTGTCTTGGCAGCCAGCCTCACACGTGTGATTTACTGACACAGTGATCATTCTATTTTGCGTTTCTCACAACTTTTTGCATCTTATTGGATGCAATAAAAACTCAGAATATACAGTAATCATGGGCCAAAAACATATTTTCAGATTTTCACAATCACGATGATCCTGTGCCCATAACGCCATCAAATCAGAAGGGATAACTAGTTTTAATTATGTCTATTCAAGTACTCCAAATTGTTATTTGTAATTGGGTCTGGGGACGTCAGGTTGTTCTGCACATCTTTATTAATAAGGTCATGGTTATCTACAATTGCAATAGGAAGAGGTGAGCAAGGGTGACAAGGAGAAGTAAAGTGTTCTCTCAAGCTTGCCATGTTCAATTTGCCTGATCAACAGTAATCTCTGGCTAGGACACTCTGTGGTTGCATTTTGCCAGTTCCATCTTCCACTGATGATTTAAGCACATACTGTATGTTATCTTAGGCATTGTTTTGCAATGGCTTTTTGTTTCAATTGCTTGCTTTGTGTAGCACTTAGTTATTTTACTTTTTCTTATCATGACACAACTCTTCATTGTCAACTCGCTAACTCGTGCAAATTTCAGGTATTACTGCATCTTCTTTTTAACCCGTATGTTGTCTGTAAATTCACGTAATGTGACATAACAGCTTCTTACTATTTTATTTGATCTAAAAATGGCCAAATATTTCTTTCTGTCTTCAAAAATTACATATTTTTTTGTGGCTGGTTTTGTCGAGTTCTGATGAGGGAGTTCTTTGGTTCTGGAGCCCCCCCTCTTCACCAACACCAAGGCAGCTTTGGGTGCATCTGCAACAATATCCATAAATTACAAATATTAAATAGTTAAGCAACAAAAAATAGTAATTAAAGACGATACAGTAGCTACAAAGGAAATACTAAATATATAGAACAGGAAACAAAACAGATTAATAGTACTTTCTGAGATTAAATCAGTTCAAGAATTTGCAATGAATATCACAATATGCAAAAACTAAGTGTTATATCTATAGGCAATAATATTGTACTAATAAAAAGTAAGATGACGGAGACAGGTTCAAAGTGATAAACTTTTTTTTTACTAAGATCGTTTCAGAGTACACGTTACACCACCTTATTATTATTATCTATTTCCTAACAGCTCCCCAATACCCATAATTCCTTATTACTACGGAATCTCCAAAAGTTCAGACTTACAATATACTGCATATTCCTCCCCCCTTAAAATTGTAAATGCGGCTAACATATAACAAACTACATCTGCTATTAGAAACAGGAAAATCAACATGAAACAGAACACATACTGTTGTCAATGCAATTACATTCTAACAAAGGAGAGGATAAACGACCTCTACATCCTGCTAACATAAGGTATTATTCTGTACCTTTTTATCTCCATATATATATATATATATATATATATATATATATATATATATTTATATATATATATATTAAGAAAGAACCAGCTGAATGAGTTCTTCAATCATATTAACACAATATTCCCTGCAATCCAGTTCACAATGGAAAAAGAAAACAATCGACACATCAATTTCCTGGACATTTACATCAAAAGAAATAGTGACGCCACCCTGACCACAAGTGTTTACCGCAAACAATGCCACGCAGACAAGATTCTACACGTCGCCAGCAATCACCCGGTATCTCATAAACGGAGCTGCGTGAAAACCCTGTTTAAATGAGTCCACACGCATTGTAATACCAAGGAAACTAAAATTAATGAGAGACGCTATCTGTTTCAACTTTTCACCTCGAACGGATACTCAAAATCATTCATTAATCGGAGTCTACACAGCAGGCGCCAAAGGAATCACCATACAAGCAACGTAAATCAGAACCCTCACCCCACCTGGCATTCACTCCCGTACCACCATAATGTGTCAGAAGGCACGGCACGCACCCTGACCAAGTGGGGCATCAAAATAGCACATAAACCCACCAACAATCTGCGCATGGTCCTGTTTAATGCTAAAAACAAGAAATCGACAGCCGAAACACGAAATGCAGTTTATAGTGTTCCATGCAATTCTTGCTCAGCTGTATACATAGGACAAACGTCAAAAAAAATCTCAACACGTGTACAGGAACATCGCAACGCCGTCAGAAGAAAGGACGCACTATCTTTGATATATGCACATACTAAATCGACAGGACACACATTCAACTGGGACAACGTGAAAGTAAAATTTAAGGCCAGTACAAAAAGCGCCAGAGAGTTGGCCGAGTCTTGGCTATCAGATGAAAATGCCATCAACAGACACTTGGACATAAACCCAGCATATGCCAACTTAAGAAGGACATATGCACTTTAATTTAACGATACACACCCCCCCCCTTTGATCATACTGACTTAGTCACCTCCACCCACCCCCCACTGAATGTGTTGCTATATATTGCCTTTGATTCTTGTAAGTCTAAGCATTATCCTCTGATGAAGACCCCTGACAGGGGTTGAAAGCTCAGGAATAAAACTATTTTATGATACATGATTCGTTTTTTCTCCCTTTGTGGATCTCCAACTGCAAATATATATATATATATATATATATATATATATATATATATATATATATATATATATATATATATATACTGTATATATATATATATATATATATACACACACATACAGTTAGTTGCTATAAGTCTATAAGTTAAGACGGTCAGGAGGCTTCCTGCTTCTGAAAGGGTTATGTCGTACAGCTGATGTGTGTTCATCACCTAAGGCTGCCTCAGGTAACCTTGGCAAAACAGCATTAGCAGGAGTTGAAACAGGAGAGTCAGATGATATCCCCGGCTGGCTTTGGGTCAACTCACTAGAACTTGGTTCCTCAGGAGTTTCTGGGCTACCGTCTGCTTCATCAGGTATAGCGGGTAACAACTGTTCAACATGTCGTCTCCATGTCTTGCGGTCTTCTGTGCATACCTTATAAGAGACAGTACCCTTTTCTCAGTGGTGGAGTAGTTACGAGCAAAGGCAGCATCTCCACTGAAAAACTTACGATCTTTAGCCCGCTTGGAACATTGTTTTACTTGATCGTGCTGCCTATCATAAACTCTCATTTGACTGGTAGCTGGTCTTAATAAATCCAGACGTGTTCTCAGCTGCCTTTTTAGAAACAGATCAGCTGGTGAAATACCTGTAGTTGCATGGGGTGTGTTACAATATTTAAGACGAAATGTATAAAGACATTGCATGAAAGGTGCTTCACTTTTGGATGCTTTTAAGAGCATGTTTAAGGGTTTGCACGATTCTTTCAGCCAGGCCATTAGTAGAAGGATGATAAGGGCTGGATAGGAGATGTTTAATACCATTACCTTTTAGGAATACTTCCATTTCCATGGGCACAAAAGAAGGCCCATTATCTGTAACGATCTGCTCTGGTAGTCCAAAACGTGCAAACATCTCTCTCAAGGTTTGGATCGTCTTTTCTGAAATCGTCTTGTGATGGCGGGCATGATAGTGACCTCAGGCCACTTAGAATGTGCATCCACTGCGATCAGAAGCATAACACCCTGTACAGGTCCTGCAAAATCTAAATGAACGCATTGCCAAGCACTGGCAGGTCTGGACTTTGCATATATCTGAGGCCTTCACATGATGAACATGAAATTGCCTTTTTCTCAATATCACGATCAAGTAACTCTGGGCTAGCTCTTTCATTCAGACTATGCCACAGTGTCCAAGATGTAACTCATCCAGAATGGGTTTCCTCAGCCTTTGCGGTATAATTACTTGCATGCCCCACATGAGGCATCCTGCTGTCACAGACAGCTCCTTCCCCCGTGAAAGGCAGAAAGGCTGAACATCAGGCAGTGCATTAAGGGTGCTAAGGTCCTGCCCTCTAAAAATGCAGTCGAGTAGTTTTGAAAGTGTGTAATCGCCCTTGGTTTCCTGCTTAATCTTGTGGGTGGTTATATAGTAGGTGCATTTTCCACCATCTTAAAGTGAAAAATTTTTTGCCCTTGTTCTCTGGGTTGTTCAGGTAAAGGGAGTCTTGACAGACCATCTGCGTTTCCATGCGTGTCGGAACACCTGTATTTGATCTTATAATTGTGAGCCCCAAGGAGCAATGCCCAGCGCTGAAGTCTGCTTGCTGCCATAGATGGCACACCAGTATGTGAGCCAAAAATAAATGTGACAGGTTGGTGGTCTGTTAGCAGGGTAAATTTTTAACAAACAGGTAAGTGTGGAATTTTTTTATCCCAAATATGATGCTTAAAGCCTCTTTTTCAATTTGAGGATATTTTGTTTCAGTTTTATTCAATGTTCTTGAGGCAAATGCAATTGGTCGCTCCTCACCTGTTGACATAATATGTGACACAACAGCCCCAACACCGTAAGGGGATGCATCGCAAGCTAACTGAATTGGTAAAGATGGGTCAAAATGTGTTAAAACTCTTTTATCAGCCAGCGCAGCCTTGGCTTTGCTAAATGCCGTTTCACACTCCTGTGACCATTTCCAGGGTCTACTCTCCCACAGCAACTCATGGAGTGGTTTCAACAATGTTGCTAGTTGTGGAATGAAACACCCATAATTGTTCACAAGACCCAACAATGATCTCAGTTGGCTGACATTGCTTTGAGCAGGGGCATCTACTATTGCCTTCACTTTTGAAGGAGCTGTGTGCAACTCATCAGAATCAATAACATGCCCTAGGTACTCCACAGACATTTTGAAACAGTCACATTTGTCCTTGTTAACACGCAGCCCATACTTTTCTAGCCTGCTTAAGGTTTTATCCAGATTGGCCATGTGCTCCTTGTCATCTCGGCCTGTGACTAGGATGTCATCCAGGTAACACTGTACCCCTGGTAATCCACTAAGGATCAGATCCATGTCACACTGGAATAAAGCTGGTGCTGAAGTAATTCCAAAAGGTAAGCGACAATAATGGCAGAGCCCTTTATGTGTTGCTATGGTGAAGCTCTTTTGTGAGTCTTCATCAACATGCATTTGCAATTATGCTTGACTGAGGTCTATTTTACTATATTAGTTTCCCCCAGCTAATCCAGCAAAAAGATCTTCAATCACAGGAAGCAGGTATTGCTCAGCTATGAGTACAGGGTTAACTGTTACCTTAAAGTCCCCACATAATTGTACAGATCCATCAGACTTGACCACCGGAACCACAGGTGTGGCCCATTCAGAATGAGAAACAGGTTCTAGGACTCCTAGTTTGACAAGCCGGTCAATGTCCGCCTCCACCTTAGGTCTTAAAGCGTAAGTAACACTCCTTTCCTTCAAAAATCTTGGTTGACAATTTGGTTGCACCCAGAGTGTCACTTTAAACCCATATCATACTCCCCAGTTCCTCTTGGAAGACAGCTCGGTGCTTTCTCAGGACCTAATTCAACTCGGACTGTTTAAAAGACAAAGCATTCACGTGGTCCAATCCAACAGTACTCTTTTAAGCCATTACCGGCCCATCAGAGCTGGATAATCACCTTTTACTATATATATAGGCAAATTGGTTCTTTGCCCATTTAGTTCATCCTTAACCTTTGTTTTACCCAACATGGGCACACTCTCCCCAGTGTATGTCTTTATTATGATCTTAGGGTGTTTCAGTGGTAGGTGATTTAATTTTTCCTTAAACAGTTTCTCTGATATTAGGGAGACAGCTGCTCCAGTATCCACCTCCATTTTCACAGGGTGCCCTTCCAGCATGGCAGTAATAGTATATGATGTTGAGCCTCTATTTTTATTCAATGTTTTAATTGGTAGCTCGGCCTCAGAATCAGTCTCACTGTCAGTTTTATTTTCTTCCTATACCACATGCAAATTTTTCTTTTTACAAGACCAGGATTGTCTTTTTATCTTTCCCTGTTTCCCCCTTGACTGCGCCTTCCTTTCTCTTTGCTTTACACACTCCACATGTCCCTTTTTTACAGCTACGGCATATGAGTTCTGTCCCGTAAGGCATCATCCAAATTAGCACCAAATTCACAATGTTCTCTTAGTTTCCAGAGCACCACTACATATTGAGCAATAAACTTGCCTTCTTCCTGGTTCCGTTTGTGAAACCTAAAACTTTCAGCTATTAATAATGGCTTAGGTGAAAAATGTGATTCCAGGATCCTTACAATATCATTAAATGACTTGTCACTGGATTTTTCTGGCTGTACCAAACTTCTCAGTAGACTAAATGTCTTTGCCCCGTTAACGCTAAGAAATGTCGGCACTGTCAGGTTATTGTCAATGGCATTGGCTTTCACAAAAAACTCAAATCGCTCAATATAAGCACCCCGTTGCTCAACTGAATCATTGAATGGCTCGAAATGTTCCGTTATCATTGCCATTTTATCCCTTGTGCTTATCTTCAATGAATGGCGAAGGAACTTTACCACAGAAATAGAAAGAAAAAACAAAAGTTGCAGCTTTTCTCTTTCCTCACCTGTGGAAAAAAAAAAAAGACTTACTTTTACACGTTGCGTAGCAATAGAGGTGCACTTTTAAGTCTGTCACATCCACGTTACCAGTGTTATATCTATAGGCAATAATATTGTACTAATAAAAAGGAAGATGACGGAGGCAGGTTCAAAGTGATAAACTTTAACAGGTCCTTTTACTAAGATCGTTTCAGAGTACACGTTACACCACCTTATTATTATCTACTTCCTAACAGCTCCCCAATACCCATAATTCCTTATTACTATGGAATCCCCAAAAGTTCAGACTTACAATATACTATACTAAATATTAACTACGTAAGTAGCTTTTGTGTCTTTTACTGTAAGAGCGTTAAAAACCTTCCTTTTTAATAGTGATAATGTGCTGTTATCATTTTAAATCACTACTATATTTAACAGATGCAGATTTTCTTTCTTTTCGGGCTAATACATCACTTCTCAGATGTTCACAGTTTAAAACCACCAAAAGAGCACTCTCGTCTTTCTGTCTTCCTGTGCTTTTTGCTTTCTTATTGATATTCACATTTTATGATATACATTCAATAAAAAATATTAATGACTTTACAGAACAATAAAACAGCCAGGTCCACTTATAGTGCTTTCTTGAAGCACACTACCACTGGTTGACCTGGAAATTCTCAGTTAGAAATACCAGCCTCTTTATGGACATACATGCAGTGAGACTAAAATCTTTACATTTGTTTCAAAATCACAGACAATAAGGTTTGTTAGCTACTAAAATACCATGTAATTTTTTTAATTTACTTTTTTTTTTTTTTTTAATTTGGAGAAGGGGCCCTTCATTGTGTGGGGTCTCTATTTGTATGTATACTATGCGTACCTACAAATCCACCTTCCTTTGGCTGTCAGAATTTTACCTTAGTATCATTCAAATACTAACAACTATGATTTTTGCATTTATGCTTTGTTATTTTAAACAGTTTTAGCTTATAAAATCAACATACTTTCATGTGTTTTCTAATGTTTGAGGAAGTGTTCATGTATACATATAACTCTACAGTTTTTGGAAGTCAGAGTCATAATTGTTTTTATTTAACTCTTCACTGTTAGTGAGCAATTTTTGTAACCTGTCCTGCTACGCTTGTTCAAAAATAGTCTTTAGACTTAAGTCACTCGTACTTGATAATGATGACCTCCTTTGTAAGTTGCTTTGGATAAAAGCATCTGCTGAGCAAATAAATGTAAATGTAAACAAAAGTCACTGCACTGCATTTAAGGTGGAAGCTTTTACAGCACATACCCAGTTCTTGATCAGTACACTGAGCGGTTGTACTGCAATATCCTGAGATTCAACCTCTTACACAGTTGGAGTGACCTGCACAGTTGTTACATCTTTAACTAAAACACTTCCTACAACCCCAAAAATATTTCACTGCAGTGTTATTTTAATTGTCCATTGCAAACTTTGTATTTTATTGTACTTTGCAATGACTTGCTTTAAAAAAGTAAATAAGCTGAATCATTAAAAATCATATTGTAATGAGGAATGCCAACAACCTTCATCTGCTTCACCAAGACTTTTCCTCAGAGACTACCTTCTCCTTTGGCCAGTGGAAATTTTAGTGTGCAGTCAAAAGCGGACTTTATCCCAGTATATGCCAGTCAAAGTGGTCTCCTAAGTTATGGCACTGCCAAAGATATGGGAAGTATGTCAACACTACTAGCACTTACTTACTGCAATGTAATCACAGTCTCCTACCCTATTAACATTAATGTAGTGATTCTTTATTGCCCCCTTGGGTCTGTTAAAGCACGGGTGTCAAACTCCAGGCCTGGAGGGCAGCAGTAGCTGTAGGTTTTCATTCTAACCCTTTTCCTAATCAGTGACCAGTTTTCACTAATTCACTTTTTTCCCCTTTATTTTAAGAGCCATGTTAGAAAGATTCAGTCCTCTGAATTGATTCGTTTCCTCATTATTGACAGCCAAACAGAAATGAGATGTGAAACGAGCCAACAGATGACCAGTTTAAACTGGGGCTTCAAACTCCAACCAGATTCTTAATGAGAAGCCGATGCTTGCTGTTAATTAAACCCGTTATTTAATTCCACGGCTTGTTGCTAATCTCGTTCTGCAACAGCAGACATTTCCAAAACTGTTGATTTTCTGTTTTTTATAAGAACATCGTCAAAGTGTTTTGGTAAGTTGAGAGATCAACCTTACTGGAACCATCACCTTTCTTTATTTTCAGATATTGTGTGATGTGGTGGCTAGTTTTGTGCCTTATTATTGTTTGGCTGCTAATTAAGGAAAAAGAAATAACTAAAGGGCCTGAGTCAAGTTAATTAAAAGAAGTAATTAGCAGCAAAAATTGGTCACTAATTAAGAAGATGGTTAGAATGAAAACCTGCAGCCACGGCGGCCCTCCAGGACTGGAGTTCGACACCCCTGTGTTAAAGGAGTTCCTTGAAGGCCTGGATGTGCTTGTCTTCTCCATCCCAATAATAGCAGCCCACTTCTAATTCTTGGGCACGTGAAAATTCTTCTAGGCAGTCCTCTTGCAAGAGCCTTCCTCTCTTCTTTCCTCTTTCAACCTGGTAGCTCCACATCCCACCAATTTGTAAACCTGGTAAACTTCTGACAGAACTGCATACCTACACGCGCAACTGTCACTCCACCACACACATCTGACCACTTTTTCACTCAGTTCTCATTACTTCTCTCTTGTTCCACTGCTATTCCAGCCACTGTGAGCTTCTGCTATCAACTGCACTCTCTCCCTCCCAAACCATTGTTCTTCCCAGTCTCCTATGGAACAATCTACACGAGAACAGGCCATTCATCCCAACAAAGCTCACCATTCCTATGTGCTTAATTCTTCTAAAAAATCATCAAGTCTAGTTATGAAAGTCCTACTGGTAGATTATTCCATGTGTGTAAGGTTCTCTGTGTAAAGAAAAATGTCCCAATGTTTGCACAAAATTTACCCTTAAGTTTCCAACTGTGCCCCTGTTTTCTCAATTACTCATTTTAAATTAACTGTGTAAATCCCCTGTACTAATTCCCTTCATATTTTCCCTTAAGTTTCCAACTGTGTCCCTGTGTTCTCAATGAACTCATTTTAAATTAACTGTCTCAATCCCCTGTACTAATTCCCTTCATATTTTTAAACACTTCAATCATGTCTACTCTTAATATTCTGACTTAAACTGAGAAGGCTCCACTCTTTTTTTTCCTCTGCTGTACCTCCTCTTGACCACGTCTCCCTACTTAATAACAATGCTGCAGTTGACACCCTGTGTCTAACTCTGCCCTCATGTCATGATGCAGTCTCTCCTCTCTCTGCCAAACCAGCATGCAAAAGACCCTCCTGCCCATGGATAACTGAAGTTCTATGCTGTCTACAGGCTGACCTTAGGACAACTGAAAAAAATGAAGTGAAAGACCTATTCTGACGTGGATAAGTACTGTTTTCTTCTATTTTAAATCTTTTCTACTACTACCAATGCTAAAGTAAGTTTCTTTTCAGAACAGTATTAGCAACATTACTGACACTCTTAGCTTGCCATTACCTCTTCTGTCAACCTTCCTAACTCCTAATGTGTAGCTCCAAGCTGCCCACCTCAATCCGAATTGCTGACATCCTCAATATGTTTAAGTAACATTTGGAGACTCTTTTGTTTTGTGAATATCTGTCTAATTGATAATGCCTTTAATAGGTTCTTGTAGATAAGAACTACAAGAACCTAACTAGTTTTGTGTTCTGTTTGGTTTAGAGCTCTTCACTTGTGATGATCAATTTAATAACCTCTTCTTATAACACTTGTTCCAAAACAAATGTTGCTGACATTTAATCAATTATGTTGACCTGTTTTGTAAGTTGCTTTGAATAAAAGCATCTGCTAAGCAAATAAATGTAAAACAAAAAAGTAATATTGATCCTGAGTACACAAATCCCTTTTCAAAACACCAATAGTTGGATTCCAAGCCCTGGAAACTATGGAGCTCTTGAGGATTAGTAGGTCCTATCTTATCCTGTCCTATCCTGGCTGCGCTGACTATGTGCCCCAGGAGCTTTGCTTATCCCTACAGCAGGTGAAACTTTGCAATATTTTATTCTCAGCATGGTGGCCCGAATGGTTGCAAACACATTCCTCTGATGGGTGAGGACTTTTTCAAATTTGGAAGTGTACACCACCAAATCCATCAAGGTAGACCATGAAGTGGCTGGTTGAACTTCAAACTGAAACCATACCATGAAACTTTTCAAGCTGGCAGGAGCATTGCACAATTCATGCCTGATGGAAGGGCAGCCTTCACAAGGACCACAGGATCTACGGTCACTTGCCTGTAGCTACTGTGTAGGTGTAAATAGAACAACCAGATTTAGCTACTTGCATGGTCTAGCGCCTCAGTCCATGGCAACAGGTAATAGTCTAGCTTTATAAACAATGTTCAGCCATTTGTAGCCCATACAGAGCTGTACATTTCCATCCTTTTTCATGAAAAGGGCTGCTGAAACTGTTTACAGGGATCAGAACTGTTCAGTCACATCTGCTGCTGCCATCTCTCAGATCTTCTCTTCAGCTGTCATTTGATGGTAAGTGGTGCAGGCACAGACAAATGGGAATGGTACTGACCACTTAATGTAGATGTTGTCAGAGAAAACAAATGACAAAATTAAGGTTTGGGGTGGCCACCCCTTATAATATCAGGTCTGCACAGTACATAATTGCAACTGATATCAGTCTTTTCTAAAAGACACAGACACATTAAAAAACAATCATTAGGTTCTTTTATAGTGGAGTGGAAGGAAGTTGATCTGGATGAGAGGAACTGGAAGGGTGGTCATCAGAAGGGACAGAAGTGACGGGCTTGGCAGGTACTGGAAATGAGGTCATCAGGGGAGAGTCGGAAGTGACGTTATTGGCAGGAACTGGAAGTCATCAGGGAAGACCCAGAAGTGATGTCATGTGTAGGGGCCAGAAGTGAGGTTATTGGAAAAGTAGGAAGTGGATCGTTATTCTGTCGTTGGTCTTTAAGTATTAGTGCTTATTTCCAACCCTTCATCTCTTGTACTTTTGCTCCCTGTTGGACCCTTTGGCTTACTCCTAGCGCATATGTGTGACAATCTAAAGGTTTATGCAAGAGCAAGTTTGCAGGTGGATATTAATAGGCCAGCTGCACTACACTGCCACAGACCCATAACAGCTGCTCTGGTTGCCTCAGGCTGTGTGGTTGAACATGCTGATTTTTAATCTTTTTCTCTCTTAGGTGACTGCTGTTGCAAAAATGTCTCCTTTATTTATTTATTTATTTATTTATTTATTTATTTATTTATAAAGCCCTTTAAAAACAATGTCAAGGCTGACCAAAGTGCTGTACAATAAACCCCAACATATCAGACAAACAATAACCAAAGGGTAAAAGAAACAGAAACACATAAGAACTGAAGAGATTGATAATAAAAAGTACACAGATAGTTAACAAATCATACTGAGTTAAAGGCCAGAGAGTAAAAGTGTGTTTTTAAATAAGATTTAAAGACAGCTAGTGAAGGAGCCTGCCTAATGTGCAACGGCAAATCATTCCAGAGTTTTAGAGCTGCAACTGAAAAGCCCAATCATCTCTGAGTTTGTATTGTGTCTTAGGGGCATGTAAAAGCATCTGGTCTGCTGACCTGAGAGCGAGACGGTACATAAGGATGCAGCAGTTCTGACAATTAAAATGGGACACAACCATTAAAGGATTTAAAAACAAATGCAAGGATGTTAAAATGGATTTGAAAACAAACTGAAAGCCAGTGAAGGGAAGCCAAAATCGGGGTAACGTGCTCATGCTTTCTTGTGCCAGTTAAAAATTGAGCAGCAGCATTTTGCACCAGCTGTAGACAAGCAATGGAGGCCTGGCTAATTCCAAAAAGAAGCGCATTGCAGTAATCTAGATGAGCGGTTATAAAAGCATGTACCACTGTTTCAAGGTTTCGTTTAGACAAAACAGGCTTGATTTTTGACAGCCGCCTCAACTGGAAAAGCAAGATTTTGTTGCAGAACTCAGAGAGACCTTTGTTGTTCAAAAAATGAGGAATCTGAAGCATGACAGGACACCAATAACAGGTTTTTTTTTTCTAGATCCAGCGAAATGGTGGCTCTGAGGCAAGGGATCTGCGCCAGCAATCGGAAGGTTGCCAATTCGAATCCTGAAGTGACTCTACTCCCCTGGGCTCTTGAGCAAGGCCCTTAACCTGCAATTACTTCACCCTGTGTATGACATTATTCTACATCCAGCCCTGCAAGCAGGTCCTCCAACTAACAGGAAAAACTTGGAGGTTGGTGGCAGGATTGGCACTCCAGCCACCATTAAAAACCACACATTGTTCCAGTGTGGTGCTGAGGTGTCTCCTGCTGGACTCGGGTCCCAATCTAGGTAGTTTGTTGTGTGGTGGGTACAGCAATGAGCTATCAGTGCATGCTCCCAACCTCTCTCTCTCTCTCTTTAGATCCAGCAGGCTCTCATGAAATTCAGTACTACTCCCTGCACCGCTAGGAAGTCTGCCCCCATAATGCTTGGTTTTATGCATGGTGGTGTGGCCCAATGTCTCTTTTACTGGATCATTCTGTTGGTGTTTCTCCAGCTACTCTTGAAGCAGTTTCCAGATGATACAAGTCTTAAGGCCTATTTGGGGGATGTGTCTTCTTTGCCTGTTGCACAAAAGAGGTGACTGTGCTTACCAAATATGCATAGAATGGCCACCACCTACCCAGCCCTCTGCAAGTATCTCTCTGAAGCTCCTGGGTGCCACTAGATGTGCATGCTGACAGATCTTCAGTAGAGTCTGGGCTCAAAGAAATGCCTGCAGGGCCAGCATTCCCTGCAGATCTTGGAATTCAAGGCATCCCGTGCAGATTAGCAATAGGCCATTCTGTTGTCTGGTGGACAGGGCATGCTGAATGTGCTCCTGTACTTGCTTGTGCGCAAAGCTTGGACTTTCCAACACCATTGCCATCATAGTCAAATTACTCTTGTCCTGTAGTTGCTTCTAGAAAGAATTTCTGCTTCTCTTTCTAGACATCCCTTTTAATTATACCAGGCCAGGCTGCAAGCTGATGTTGGGAGAGACAGGTCTCTGATAGATGTTGGCTGCTGTGTCTGGGGAACAGAGCTGAGGGGATAGTAGATTTTTTCCTTCTTAATTATGCACTACATTGGTATTCATACAGTATATGCTGGAATATTCAGAATTTTTTTGCAGAGCCCTCTAACAAGCTGTATAAGGTAGCAATTACTAACTGATCCTGAGTCCCAACAATTTTGTGCTACCTACCATACTGATTTGCACATGCATGTGACAATAATAACCATGGGATTATAAATATTTCCATCACCTCAGATTGCATTGCATCATAGATGAAAAAAAAAAGTATTGCCGACATCCAGTCATTGTCAGCAATGAGGAATATTAAGATTGCTTATAACACAAAGATTGCTTAGACCATAATAACCATATTTTGCCTTTGCTCACTTAAGTTTAAAGAATGATGAACAGTCCCAGCACTAATTAAGAAATTGCAGTTATTCATCTGTGTCAGTTAATTAAAAAAATCCTTGTGTTGTTTACCATGTTTTTACTTCTTCTGTTAATGGATGAGTAATGTCATAGCCTTAATTCAGTTTAATGAATTTGACTGTATTTTTCAACACCACTTCCAAATTAAAGATTACTGGAAGAAATGCTAAGCAGAACCATTGAAAAACCACAACACTCCATGGTGCCTGACCCATGTTACAACATTTCATTCAAACAATATATGTTTCCTGACTCATATGCTCTCTCCAGGAATTTTGCAGCTCAGGGAGTTTTAATAATTTAACTATAAAACCTCTAAACTTAGCTTTTCTTGTCAAACTTTAGTTGTTTCTGTACTTAAAGATTCTTAACTTCTTCTTCTGTATGCTTTAAACGTAAGTCTTACATGTTACTTGACACACAAAACACACACACAAGGTACGCAATGCTCAAAAGGTACGGTTTAAAACCATGTGCCCTTTACACCTTACACATGGCTAGGCTGATCACTAACTGATAATGTTTAGTCAGAGAAGTTAGAAATAGCTAGAATATACCAATTCATTGTAACTTATGGGGGTTATAGGAACCTCCCATAGATTATGCACTATCATTTAGTAAAACGTTTATGTATCTTATGTAACTTGGAAATGGCTCTTACACATGTAGTCTCATAATATGTGTATAAAATATGCATGAAGAAAAAACATTTAAGTGCATATAAAGAAATAAAGAATCCCTTATTGCTAAAGGAAGTAAAGAAAAAACAAGAAAAGGACATAGAAAGATTTCTTATGTCTCCAGTCAGACACTCGCTGTGGGTTCAATTTCCCTGACTCAGCAGCACATAAATGTGACATCTGCCTATAGAGCAGTCTACCTTACAGAGCACCTGTAAGGTTGAGCAATACAATGAGAGACATCATCTATAAACTCTTATTAAACGTATTTGAGAAGTCACTTGAGAAAGAAGAAGCAATGGAGGACTAGAAAGTTGCAAATGTGAATTGAATCTTCAAAAAGGGAGATAAAATGGATCCTGGTAACTACAGACCAATAAACCTTACTTTTGTGTCAAGCAAAATTATGTATATTATAATAAATAAATCAGTGGAGCGGTTCACAGCCGAGTGTGAAGCGGTGGGGGTGAGAGTCAGCACCTCTAAATCCGAGGCCATGGTTCTCTGCCGGAAAAGGGTGGAATGCTCTCTCCGGGTTGGGAACACATTACTGCCTCAAGTGGAGGAGTTCAAGTATCTCGGGATCTTGTTCATGAGTGAGGGAAGAATGGAGCGGGAGGTCGACAGACTGCGGCATCCACAGTAATGCGGGCTCTGCAACAGTCCATTGTGGTAAAGAGAGAGCTGAGCCAAAAGGTGAGGCTGTCAATTTAACAGTCGATCTATGTTCCTACCCTCACCTATGGCCATGAGCTTTGGGTAGTGACCGAAAGAGCAAGATCGCGGATACAAGCGGCCAAAATGAAATTTTCTCCGCAGGGTGGCTGGACTTTCCCTTAGAGATAGGGTGAGGAGTTCAGTTATCTGGGAGAGACTCAGAGTAGAGTCGTTGCTCCTCCGCATTGAGAGGAGTCAGTTGAGGTTGTTCGGGCATCTGGTCAGGATGCCCCCTGGAAGCCTCCCTAGGGGGGTGTTCTGGGCATGTCCCACTGGGAGAAGGCCACGGGGCAAATCCAGGACACGCTGGATGGATTATATCTCCCGGCTGGCATGGGAACGCCTCGGGGATCCCCTAGAGGAGCTGGAGGAGGTGGCTGGGGAGAGGGAGGTCTGGGCTTCCCTGCTTAGGCTGCTGCCCCCACGACCTGACTTTGGATAAATGGTGGACAATGGATGGATGGATAATAAATAAATTAGAAAACTACCCATGAGAGAATAATTAACAGCCTGCATGGGTTTATGAAAGGAAGATCTTGCCAAACCAATCTTTTTGACTTTTTTGAACAAGCAACTTCAAAAGTTGACAAAAGCAACACATACGGTATAATTTACCAAAAGTTTCAAAACGCCTTTAATACAGTCCCAAATCAAGGATTAATTCTAAAACTAGAAGCTGTAGGCATCAGAGGTTACCTACAAAACTAGAGATCAAGCTGGTTAATGGGCAAAGGACAAAGAGTACAGATAAGAGCATAATACGCAATGAAGTGTGAGGTCATCAATAGATTCTCTCGGGGGTCTGTCCTGGGGTCATTACTTTTTCTGATTTACAATAATGACACAGATTTTGGTATAGGTAGTAAACTTGTTAGTAAAAACTTGGTAGTAAACTAAAATTGTAGCGCAGGTGAACACTAAGCACAAAGCACCAAAACAATTCAGAAAGACTTGGACTATCTTCACAAGAGAGCAAATGCTAGAAAAATACAGTTTACTAGCCAACCCATGGCGTAGCATATGCCGCATAATCAGGCCGCTTTTTTAATGATTTTTAAGCACAGGGAAAAAATTGAACATTTGAAAAATCCGTAATTTAATAAACCACCAAGAAAAGTAACATTGTAACAATGCACGGTACGAACCAACATACAATTGTCCGTGACTGAAAACTTGAGGACTACCGTCACGACTTCTCCTCCCGCTTGGGCTCGTCAGGCGCGGAGGACGGAACGGGAGGAGAGGGGAAGGACGCCCCCTCCGTCATGCTAGTCTGCTGATTTCTCGTTCAGTATGCACTGCCTACTCATGTGCCCACCCCCAACTCGTCACCCGAGTCGTTTTCGTCTTTGCACAGTCTACATGCACCTGTGAGTCACGTTGACTGTTCATTATCCAAACAGCACCTCATTCGGTTTTGTCTCTGGTACAGTCCAAATGCACCTCTGCACCACGTAGACTTTTCATTGTTCTTTGCAGTTCTGGCTGCTTTTCTATATATAATCCACCAAGTCACCCGACCATGGAAGTAGCGAGGGGGTGGGGGGGTATACAAAGGGCAGGGACGTAATCAGTGCGAGCGTATGACCCGCACTTACTGGGAATTCCTTGTTCGTGGGGAACAATTGCAAGCCCCGGTTTCCAGCAGGAATGGGGTTCAACGGCTTACCCACGTCTCTCTGCGTCGGGTAGACACACGTTGATTCATTCAGTGTGGCGCACGTGCAGTTACCTGATGTAGGAATCTGTATAACATTGAAAGAAGTGTTGTTTCCATGAAATACATTTGAACGGTGGCAATGGAAGGCAAATGAACAGTCAACGTGGCTCACAGCTGGATTGACTCCGTGTTTTGTGTCACCCGACCATGGTAGTAGCGAGGGGGGGTGAGGTGAACAAAGGGCAGGGACGTAATCAGTGCGAGCGTATGACCCGATCTTACTGGGAATTCCTCGTTCGTGGGGAACAAATGCATGCCCCGGTTTCCAGCACGAATGGGGTTCAACGGCTTACCCACGCCTCTCTGCACCGGGTAGACACACGTTGATCCATTCAGTGTAGCGCGCATGCAGTTACCTGATGCAGGAATCTTTATAACATTGAAAGAAGTGTTGTTTCCATGAAATACATTTGAAGCGGTGGCAATGGAAGGCAAATGAACAGTCAACGTGAGTCACAGCTGGATTGACGCCATGTTTTGTGTCACCCGACCATGGTAGTAGCAAGGGGGGAGGGGGTGAACAAAGGGCAGGGATGTAATCAGTGCGAGCGTATGACCCGCACTTACTAGGAATTCCTCGTTCGTGGGGAACAAATGCAAGCCCCGGTTGATCCATTCAGTGTAGCGCGCGTGCAGTACGGGACATCCAAGGGCATCACAGACCTGTTAATGCTCAATCTCATGCATAATTATTTATTGAATGCTAAACACTTCCGGAAAGACACAGTTGTCTAAAACGGGTTGGTCTGAGGATACAACAGTAAGTGAATGAAAAGATGGAACTCTGGAGAGAGCAAAATACAACACAATAGTGAACCTGCGGCACAACAAACGCTGCATAATTATTTATTGATGGTTGAACACTTCTGGAAAGACACAATTGTCTAAAAGGGGAGGGTTCTGTTGAGGATACAACAGAAAGTGAATGAAAAGATGGAACTCTGGAGAGAGCAACATACAATTGTCCGTGAGTGAAGACTGGTTTTGGCAGATACAGGCATATCTTTTTGAAAGTTTGTCCCTGTGACTTATTAATTGTCATCGCAAATGCCAATCGAACAGGAAATTGTCTTCGGGTAAAAGTAAAAGGCAAATTTGAATCTGACGGGGTCAGGCATATCCGGGGAATAAGGACAGTTTGTGAGGTAGCAGATGTGGTTGTTTTACACTCCAGTACATTGCGGTGAATGGTGGTAACAGACAATCTAGTGCCATTACAAAGACCTTTTGCAGGCAGGAGGTTTCTGAGAAGCATGATGACGGATCCAATTTTAATTTTGAGTTTATGTGGAGGCATGCCAGTAGGAGTAAGACTATTAAGAAATTCCTCTGGGAATGAAAGTTGATCTGCAGGATCATCTGTGACGATAGAGTCCACGCTCGTGAAAGTCACCTCATTGTTAGGGATAAGTTTTAGCACTTGTTCATTAAGGTATAGCGAGTCTTCGTTGGTGACGCTTAATATAGCTCGCGTGCTGAGTTGTTCCAGAGTGACAGTTGAGAAGTCGATGTCGCCATACAGTTGTTGAACGGGATCAGAAATTAAAGGAAAACAATATGAAGGCAATGTCACAGGTGTTCCATTTATCCCGTCTCCAACATCAAGGAGCTATTGTGCGAAATGTTGTTCTTCAGGAAGAGCTCTCATATTTGTTGTCAGTGTAAGAACATGCATGTGACGCCACAAAGGGTGCTTGTTAATGCAACTGGCGACAGTAAGCGCGCGGGAGCCACGCATAATGACGGGAAGAATTTGTCGGAAATCTCCACCCAATAGTATTGTTTTGCCTCCAAAAGGCTGCATGTCACCCGTGAGGTCACGTAATAACCTGTCAACTGCCTGGAATGCGTATGCGTGTGTCATTGGCGCCTCGTCCCATATAATAACTTTGGATTGTAGAAGATGTTGAGCATGTGGTGAGGAAGGTTTGATGTTACATGTGGAAGTAGTATTCAGCTTCAACGGTATTTTAAAAACAGAATGGGCAGTTCGTCCACCCGGTAATAATGTTGCAGCTATTCCTGTAGATGCTACGGTTGTAGGAATGTCTCCCCTAGCTCTGATGGTATGAATCAGGGTTTTGTACACAAAGGTTTTCCCTGTTCCTGCAGGACCATCTAAGAAGAAGCATCGGGGATGGGAATTTTTATATGCAGCGTGTAAAACAGTATCAACAGCGTGTTTCTGTTCTGTGTTGAGTTTGTCGTAGTGTTCTATAGCGTGTGAGTGTTCAGCCTGAGCGTCGAAGGTGGGAGATGAATGACACAGTGGAGGAATGTCAGTGGGGGGTAGGTGTAATTTGTGCAGGTTGAAGCCATGTGGTTGCAGCATGTCATTAATGTCAGCAAGAGCATACATGCAAGCGGTGGTTGTGGAATATTTTGTGAGAAAGTCTTCGGAAAGGGAGAGTTTATGTGTGTCCCAAAGGTGTGGAACGTTGTGTGGTTCACCGAAGACACAGATGAAAACGAACATTTCTCGCAAGAATCGTGGCATTCGTATCTGGGATGCCTCTGAAAGAGTATCATGCCATATCTTGTTGTCTTTAAGAAGACCTAATTCTTGGCAAGCTTCTTTGAAAGTGTCACATTCGACACCATTGACTGTTCGTAGATGGTGAAAACTTGTGACACCCACAGAACGAATAAGGAGAAGTCTGAGGTAATAACGTTCGGTGTCGTTAATGGCAACAACAGGCATTCTACCGATCACTTTTGTGCCTCCTCTGATTCTCTTTTTCCATTTTCCAGAGGATTTTTGAAATGTGTAATGTTGTGGAACATCAGTGTAATGTAACTCTACAGCTTCAGGATCTGTTTTGTTGAGTTCAAACCATGCTAACAGCATAGTGTTTTTGTGGGCGTGTCTTTGGAGCGCTTGTTCCTCGTGACCCTCATGAAAAAAGATGATTTGTTGTTCCGGCAAATGAACTGGTAATCGGGTAATGACGTGAGATTTTTCTGAAAGACTGTACTCGTTCAAACGCCACATAGCCTCAGGAGCACTAACATACCTACCGTCAAGGAAAGTCTGTATTTCATCATGTTGAAAAATATCATGGGCGGCACGGTGGCGCAGTGGGTAGCGCTGCTGCCTCGCAGTTGGGAGATCTGGGGACCTGGGTTCGATTCCCGGGTCCGCCCTGCGTGGAGTTTGCATGTTCTCCCCGTGTCTGCGTGGGTTTCCTCCGGGCGCTCCGGTTTCCTCCCACATTCCAAAGACATGCAGGTTAGGTGGATTGGCGATTCTAAATTGGCCCTAGTGTGTGCTTGGTGTGTGGGTGTGTTTGTGTGTGTCCTGCGGTGGGTTGGCACCCTGCCCGGGATTGTTTCCTGCCTTGTGCCCTGTGTTGGCTGGGATTGGCTCCAGCAGACCCCCGTGACCCTGTGTTCGGATTCAGCGGGTTGGAAAATGGATGGATGAAAAATATCATCGGCTGGCTCCGTGTGAAATGCAATTGATGCAGTATCGTGTCCTTTGTACACATACTTATAAAGACACTTGATACATTGAATGGACATGCAAACTTCAATGTTAATATGAGCATTGAATTTCTGAGAAAGCCACGGATTGTAAGGAACTATCCAACGGTTGTCGATATCATATTTGCCAACAACGGCAGTTCTCCCTTGTCTTCGGCGGTATATGGGGTATCCTTGTGTGTTGTCTTGAGTCTCCACGTTGAAGTCTTTTGGGAAATTTTTGCTACACGTGCCGTCTTTCATGCAAGGTGATTTGGCGTTCAGCGTGCCACACGGACCATGCACCATGAATTTGGTGACAATTTGGAAAAGTCGAGGGTGTATTTCAGGATTTGGAAGCTCAGCGCAGGCATATTTGTCTATATCATCTTTGGTCCTTATTTTGGATTGTGAGTCAAGTGTAAGTAACATATGGCAATGAGGCAATCCTCCTTTTTGGAATTCAAAGACGAAGATGTAAGCGAGAATATTGCCAAAACTATTCTTTTCCAGAATATCTGTTAGAAAATGTCGCAGTTTGATATGAAAGACGCGAGCAACGATGTCAGGTCTGTGTTCTATTTGCTCATGATGGGAAATGGCGTTGCAGATTTCCAGCCAAGCAGGATTGCAGGTGAAGGTTAAGAATAAGTCAGGCTGTCCACATTTGCGGACAATTGCCATCGCGTCTTGGTAGTTCTGTTGCATGTACCTTGGACTGCCTTGAAAGGTAGAGGGAAGAATGATCAATTGTCCAGGGTGGAGGTCATGGTGATGTGCTTTGCAGTGACAGCATCCGTAAGTCCCCTGTATTGCTCTACACGCAAATCTTGTTGATATGACCGAAGGTAATGTAAACGCGCGCCTTCTGTTCTGACATATGTGTCGACGATGTACTGCTGGAAGAGTTTGCCACTGGAATGCAAGACACTAAATGAAGATCTCATGGCAAGCCTGAAAGCATAAAATTGGAGCTGTGTGACTCGCGTTCTTTTCGCGGTTCGCTTTTCCTCAAAATGGGTCAATTGTATGTGCCAGCCTGGATCTCCGTAAGGGAATAGCAGTGGATAAACCATGGAGACACAGTTCATATTGAGAACAGAGATACGCTTGCAAGCATCTCCCCTTGGATATATGCAAATGTCGCGTTGTGCAGGAGGTTCCCCATCTTCACCTACAAAGATAGCAGCAACATCAGTTTGACAGGACGGGGCGTTATACCTTCTCATATCCAGACCTGGATTTTCCATAAACACCATTCGTGCAGCAGTAACAGGGTTACCGTGAGTGATAATGTCATGCATTTGCATGTAAGACTTTGCGAAGGCATTAACCTGTCATATCATGTTGTCTAGTTGAAGCAACAAAATGTCACTGCAAGCGCTTTTACATTCCTTTTGCATACGTTGACTGGTAGCCTCAGCAGAATCGAAGATATATAGCTGACCGTATTGTAGTGACGTGTCAGGATTGGTATATAAAGGAGAGACCTGGTGATAAATTTGACCGTGGATTCTGAAAGCATACGGTCCTTGCCCAGATGGTTGAGCGATGTGTGCACCCATTGACGCGAAAGCTAAAGCAGAGTTGTATTCGCTGATATGATCACAGTAATTTCGGGACAGTGGGTTCTTGCCAGTCAAGAGGTCTTCTAAAAAAAGAGGGGGTTTGGATAGCAGTGGCAAAGACACCTTGCCAGCATGACAACACTTAGTGTAATGTCCGAATTTGTTGACCTCTGCTGGCCAATGAAGAGCATTGCAAGAAGCACATAGTGCGGTAGGTAGGCCAATGTTATGTTCTTGGATGTGAATGTATTTTCTTGAAAAGCTGCAGAAAACTGAATGCGATGTTTGTGCATGATCGATTTAGTGCTGTGTTGACACTGAAGGGAATTGGAATGAGTTGTGTCTAAGCATTGCTGGCAATGTTCACATTGCATAATTCGTTCAGTGGAGTGTGTTTTTAAATGCATGTTGAGATATCTCTGCACTCGGAACATTTTTGAACAAATCGTGCATTGAAAGATCTGTTTGGAATGTGTTTGTTCAGTGGAGTGGGTGTTTAAATGTGCTTTGAGAGATTTCTGGCGCGTGAAGGTTTTGGAGCAGTGTTGACACTGAAAAGAATTCATCAGGGAATGTGTTTTGAGATGGTTAGTAAGGTATCTGCGTGCGTGAAAGTGTTTGTCACAAATTTTGCATACAAATGTTTGTGTTGAATGGATCTGCATATGGTTGTGGAGATCCATCTCACCTGTGAAGTCCTCATTACAAAATGTGCAATTGAAGGTGAGAGTGGAATGAGTTCGTAAGTGTTTCTTGAGAGCGCGAGTTGTTTTGAAGCATTTCTGGCAATGTTCACATTGCATCATTCGGTTAGTGTTGTGTTTTTTTAAATGTGTGTTCAGATATCTCTGCACTCGGAAGCTTTTGGAACAAAAGGTGCATTGAAAGTCCTGTGTTCAGGGGAGTGTGTCTTGAAATGTTTTTCAGGAAGAGGAGAGTGGGCAGGTGACGTCACAATACTGTGGCGAGCAAGTGGGTGTGCACCCTGTGTGCACATACCGACAGCGTCAAAAGATGTCACCAGAAGGTTATCACGTGTGTATTTGAGAGGCATGAGAACCTCGTAATGCCCATGATCCAAAGGACCGCTAAAGAGCAGGGATATGGAGAGACGTTGGGCCGGATTGTAAACTCGAGGAGAGGCATGAGGACGTTCTTGGAAGTAAATGCTGATAGTAGCTGGAAGGATTTGGGACATTGCCACAATTTCTGCCTCGCCACCATAGACTCCGGACGTATTCATGTAGTCAGCGTATTGTTGAGCAGACTGTATAACAATGCCTCTGTGACTAAGAACAATGGATACCATGTCGCCAAAGTTATCCCAATGTTGGCAAACAAAGCCAACAGCCATGTTGCGAAGTTTGAGAGCAACAGTTTCGTCAATGACATTTTTCCAAAAAAACCTGACTGATAGAAACAAACAGTTACCTGATGCAGGAATTTCTATAACATTGAAAGAAGTGTTGTTTCCATGAAAAACATTTGAAGCGGTAGCCATGGAGGGCAAAAGAACAGTCAACGTGGCTCACAGCTGGATTTGGACCGCAGCACACACCAAAGCGAGTATGTGTTTGATAAGCTGTTCGAGTTGGCGGGCGGTGCTCTGAGGTGCGTTCCCGATCATGTGGGAGGAGGGGTAGAGTTTCTGGGCGGGGCTTCATTGTTCCTTTCCCATGGTTTTCGATGCTGGACGTAGTCGGGTGTCGTAACCGAAAAGAATAATGAAAAGTCAACGTGGCTCAGAGGTGCATGTGGACTCCTAGCACAGACGAAAGCGTCTTACTGGGTGGTCGGTGAGTTTTTGCGTCCAGGCACATGAGCAGGCAGTGTGAATGCCTAGAGAGCGAGGGTGGACACGGGCCAGGGAATAAGGAGTGTTGGTGGGCGGGGAAACGTGTTCTGTGTTCCTGCAGGACCATCTAAGAAGACGCATGTTTGTTGTGGATGTGAATTGCTGTATGTAACGTGTAAAATAGTTTGCGATGGTGCACACGGTTGTGCGTCGTAACCGAAAAGTCAACGTGGCTCAGAGGTGCATGTGGACTGTAGCCCAGACAAACATAAATGACGGCATGTTTTCCGAGGCGTCGTGTCCGAGTTGGTGGGCGTGGCTCTGCGAGTTGTTGTCGTATCCAATGGTCTTTAGAGTTGGTGGGCGTGGCTGTCTTGCATGCTTTCCATGGGTGGCTACTTGTCGGTGGTGCGTGCTTTCCATGGGTGGCTACTTGTCGGCGGCTTAGTGAATTATATATATAGATGGTAAGAATGCATGTTCAAGTTCTAGAGTTATTGTTTTGAGACTGATACTACATCCACACTACATTTTATCTTTATTAAAAAGAAAATTATTTCAGTCTACACTCGGGTTTTTAATTACATTTACAAAACTATCTCTGCCCAATTGAAATCGCCAAAAATGCATGACGTAGATGTTTGCCTACACTGGTCAAGCATGCATTTGGAGCAAACTCCATGAAGGAATGATGCATTGGAGCAAACTCCATGAAGGAATGATGCAGTGAAAAATTTAGAACCCCATGAAAACTCAGATTCCTCAGTACTCAATATGCTTTCAAAAGTACTAGTGCTTTTCCATGCCCGCTATGTCAAAGTATGTTTTTCTTCTGTGAAGGATGACCAATCAGGGAATGAGGTGTTGTAATGATCCTATCTGAGAAGGACCATCTAATAAGCACAAGCCAGCCAGAGCACAATGGGGTCAGGATGTACAAAAGTCTTAGTTTTTACTCATCTACACTGAAATGTTGTAATATTCAGAAGTCTATGAATCTTTTTAAAAGTAATCATTTTAATTGATTGAAAATTCAAGGGTAGTGTAGACGAAAGGCAAAATTAAGAAAAATGTCTGCATCTTTAAATAAAAATGTATTAGTACAGACAGTGCCGAAAAATCTTAGTTCATTTACTAATGATGGGAAAAAGATGGAACTATGGCCGGGCCTTTCTGCCCTAGCAGTGGGCACTCTTTCTCTCAGCCTTGGCTGCATTTTGAATCAGAGTCTCATTGCTGAATCACAGGTTACATCAATGAAATGTTCTTTTGCTGCAGTGCTCGAGTTAGCAGCTGGTGTTGCACATAAAGGACTGCTGATCAAGTTATATTTTACAGGATCCCCAACTGAGAAATACCTCTGCAATCTTAGCCCAAAAATCAGAAATGAAAATCCTTAAAACCATAGCAGAAGTCACAAAAACCAGTAAATACAAAGAAGCAAATAATCAAAATGAGAACTTACCAAACCACCAAGCATATTTACAATGAACATTGCGGGACTGAATTTCCCATAAGGCTAGCAGTCCCTAAATGGTGATGGACAGGTGGCCCTGCCTCTTTGGGACCAAACCTCAAAATGTAAGGAACATCAGAGAACATATTCTCACAAATAAAAAAGGTTTAAAAACTAAATAGAATAAAGTTAACAGATTACATAATTAGAAAAATAATAATTGAACAAAACAATAATATAAAAAATAATGGAAAACAATGGACAATAAAGAAAAGTACACAACGACGACAAAAGGAAGCACTTTAAATAGGAGCTAGGGTAGGTATCCTGGCTTGGCCATAATACCTGCCAGTTGTGGAAGAAAATGATACAAAATTTTAATTTAACAAAAAAAGGTCTTCAATAGCATTAATGCTGACCTAGAACTTTAATGAATGTTTTTAATACCATTTAAAACAGTCTCCAGGTTTTTATAGCTAGGAAGTCCCCAACCCGGCCCTCCCACTATTCCCATACATCTTAGTTTATACCAACAAGAGTCATGTCAGGTCACCCTTAGTTAGCAAACATTTTTCAGATTTATTGCTTACAGAGGTCAATAATTGTCTTATCAGTAACTGCATGTCCTTGAAATTCCAAAACACCCCGTAGCTATAAAGATACAGATTTGATTACAACTTAAAGAAAATAACTAGCATGAATCTATGTAATATACATGAAAAACAGTTTATTACTTATTATTAACCAACAACATATAATTTTCCCCAGTAATAGGATTTAACAGAGCAGAATAAAATCCCTGAATAAACATACACAAATTGAGTATATATTCCTCCACACACCTAATGGATACCTTATGGTGATGATAGTACAATTGTACTCTTACCATGCAGCTGCATATATCATAAACCTATAAAATAAATTTTGGTCTCTAAAGTATAACTAGCCTAAAATAATCACAACATTCAATGAAATTAAAGTATAATAATTAACTTTAAATATTTAGCCCATGATTCCTGTTTATTGTATTCTTGCCAATGTACCCAAAAAAACACATCACCATACAATCATTGTACGATATCAGAATTTTTTCCAAGCATGACTGAACATGGAAAACTTTTCAGTATGTCAGGAGCAAATTTGAAGAGCATAATCAATCAAGTTATACATGGTGGTGAACAACAGAGGAAAATAGTTAAGGAGTTAACACAACTTTTAATGTAGTCCTGCTGCCATGTGGCCCATTTATTTTTGTGCCATATATTTGATCATGTTACACTAGTTTGAGGATTATTATTGTTGAAGATGTTATTAGATCATCTGTGTTGTAGCCTATAATTTTTTGCCCCCCAAAATTTCTCTAATTTGTACCCATATTTTATTTTCTGTTTTTGTAGTTGTAACATTTGGAGCAGTCATTAGTAGTTCATCATGTTTGACATTTTCACAACATGTCTGTCACAAACCTCTCC
This sequence comes from Erpetoichthys calabaricus, assembly GCF_900747795.2. Taxonomy (NCBI): domain Eukaryota; kingdom Metazoa; phylum Chordata; class Cladistia; order Polypteriformes; family Polypteridae; genus Erpetoichthys; species Erpetoichthys calabaricus. Next base: position 153,926,515 of record NC_041399.2, read on the forward strand.
ATGATTAATAAAAACATATGCCCTGCCTTGATAAAACATCCCACTGACAAACCCCCATAACTCAGTCTCCACTCTCCCAGTTTATGAACCAATGACCTATCTTAACCTTTACTAAGTAAAATATGCAAGGTTAGAGTTCTGCCCCCACCTCACCCAACATAAACACTCTTACCTATGAAACAACAATGTAGCAAGACTAGATGTGGCCAGAGGACAATAGCATTCAGAAGGTATGAGTGTTGAATGGTTTACTTACTAAATACATTTCACAAATGCTCTGAAATGCTCCATCAGGGATATATCCTGGAGTCCTTGAGTGTTTCAGGTCTGTCAGCGTCAGACACCCTTATCCAGGTGACCCAGCCAGGAGGCACTCAATCTCCAGATTGCATTCAGCAGCAGTCAACCACAGGGTCTCCCTCTTACGCCAGTGCCACCTAGAGGCTTTTCCTGTGGCATCAGTGATTATCCTGAAGGACACTTTCTTTTGTCAGAACAACCATAGCCAACTGGGTCATATATTTAGAGTGACTTGCCAGCAAATCCAACAGCCCACCTCTATTGCCTCACAGAGAGTGTTCCAACCCTGTCTCACACATTACTCTACTAGCTTCTGGTACTCATTAAACTTTCTCTCTTGCCTCTTCTATGTGCTCTTCCCAGGGTACAGCGAGTTCTGACATTATCACCTTTATGATGGAGTTTGAGAAGTTGACAATTCCTACACACAGGGTTGTAATGGATTTCTTCAAGGAAACCTTAGCTGCTTGCCCAAATCTACTCTCAATTTCCAGTTTGCAGCTTAGGTGAGCCAGCCTGCTGTAGGTCTTGGCTGTGGCATGAGCTTTTCTTAAGTGCCGACAATTGACATTATCTTCTTTGGTCAACTGCTTTGAGTAAATGGTCATGCCACGAATGGTAGTGGCTTTGGGCAGCTGCTGAGAATATGCTCAATGGATCCTCTTCCAGAACACAGGATATTATTTTGCTCTTTCCCCAAATATAGAGGTTTTCCAGACTTGGTAGACCATCAAATACAGACATGATGAGAAAGTGGGTGCAGTGGTAGTCTGCCCACAGAATGTTTTCACATTTAACCTTGCACTGCAATGCAGATTACTATCTTGTTCAAGCTCCCTGCTGCCTCACACCTACCATCCTGATTGGCTTGGTTTCCCCCTACCACCACCCACATGCTTGTACCTAATCCTGAATCCGAATTGTGTCTATGCTTGCCCTGGTCTTTTTCAGTTTGTATCCTTGGAAAGCAGCCAGAGAGGCTTGACATGTAACAATATTCCCCACTAACTCCCTCTTCCTAAGACGAGACTCTGCCACTTCTAATGCCTTTTGCTGTTTCTCCACTTCTTGCCCATTCTGACCTCAATGCCAGATGAGGACACCTTTGAGTCTCTCAAGTCTCTGTGCTGGAGTGACTCTCTTGTCCGTAATACCATAAACTCTTGTCAGATTACTGAAAGGTAGCAGCAAGAAGTTAGTGTTGTGCTGCTAAAGACATTGTGGAAGCCTCAGCCACCTGTGAAGACAGCTGCTGATACTCCGTTCTAGAGACTCAACTGTCAACACTGAGACCTCATATACCAGCAGGGGCCACAGTATCATGGGCTGGATGGCATGTTGGAAAAATCCAAGTCTGGAATCATCCTGGTAGGCCTGATTTGTCCACCTTTGTGACCTAGCCTTCAATGTATTTAATGGTCTTCTTGATGGAAGCAGAGTCCTTAAGGTTGCAATCAAAAATCTTTCCAAGTTGCTACACTAGCTGTTCTGTGATAAATGGAATAGAGACACCAGATAATGAGAAGTGGAACTTCTCTATTACTTGCCCCCTTTTCAGTACCAAGGTTCTGATTTTATTGGGTTTGAACCTCATTCTTATCCATGAGATGAGCTTCTCTAGACCTTAAAGTACCCATTTGGCGCCAGGCACTGATGTTACCATGATTGTGAAATTGTCCATGAAGGCTCTAACTGGTGGTTATCACACACCAGGATTCTTCTTTGGATCTCTGCATTCCAGTTCTTCTGATCTGATGATCATCTATATGGCAAAGACAAAAAGAGAGATAGTGCAGTCCATCACAATGCTCTTTTCCAGCTGATGCCAGCTCAGTGTTATAGACCCAAAAGTGACACTTAGCCTAAAGTATTGTACTAATCCAGGAAAAGGTCTAAAATGTAACTGGAGGCATGCGGTCTGTGCAAAAAAATCTGAACCAAACTGCATGGTTGCGAAGTGTAAGCATTAATAAAAATCCAACCACAGGACCACCAAATCTCCTTTTCCTTCAATGGCTTCTTGCATTAGCTATATGACAACACCAGTATGCTCCAAGTAGAGGAGCACTCTAGGATACATTTATCTTCTTTATCAGTTTAGTTGTTTCAAATGATAAACTCCATAAAATGTTCTTTGCGCTCCCTTCTTGGGAATCCAAACACCCTCTACACATCTCCAATGGTTTGAGGATCTCTCTCTTTGTCAGATTAGTCACAGAAATTTCCAGAGCAGTCAGAGGAGTTCTGGACATTGTTGGTACATGCCACAGTGGCCATGACCTATGGTACACCTCTGTGTAACGGAACCTCCTTCAGCCTTGGCTTACTCAGGTTAAAGTTAAGTTTAACTTTAATGAGAGCCTTGTGGGGATCGATCAATTGATCTCTTGGTGGAATACTCCAGATGTTATTACAGAAGCAATCTATCTCCTCTTCTAAGCATAATAGGTGACCTCTGCACTTATCTCCAAACAGCTCTTCGACACAACCAAATGGGTTAGTGAGGTAGGCAGTTAATTTCCTATGCCCCTCTGCTCTACTCAAGGTCACAAGCCTCTTACACCACATATTCCTTAACTCAGCAAGTGGCTGTTTTTGTTCCTGTTGGATTCTTGTGCTGACATCTTAGCATCCACAATGCATGATGCAGTGGTTTTATTTGGGTGGCTCTGTGGTTTTTGGTGGAGGAGACTCCAACGTTCAGCTCTCTACACAGCCAAACAACAGTACATATTACGATTTGTCAAATTACTTGTTAAGTTGCTTGTTTTTTCAAATATCTTCAAATAATATTCAATATATTTACATACACAGACAGTTTCAGATACATTGCCTTTCATGTTATTTTGTAGCACATTATAAGAATTAATGATTTAGTTAGACCTGCTTTTGAATTTCATAGTTTAAAATGACTTCAACAAAACTGTGCAAATGTCTTCCCACATGTGCCAGTGCCTTTTTTGTACAAATAAGCTTACTTAGTTGTTACAATTCCCATTTATTCCAAAATACCTCACAATTCCCCAATCTATGCTTGTCAATCCTAAAACAAAATTTCAGCTCCATATTAACCTTCTGGTTCCCCAAGTGCACAAGTTACAGTGCACAAGCAACTGGTAGAATTTCTCAGATAATCATCTGGTCAGTTCTGCCTCAATTATTTCTTTACATCTGTCTAGCATAAATTTTATGTGCAGAAGCAGGGAATACTCTTTAATGAAAATATATATCAAGCAAAACAAAAACCAGAATCTAACCAAAATAGCAAATAATTCAATACAGACACATTACAAAAACTAAGCACTAAATAATCCAAAAAAGGTATAATTCTCCATGAAAAGTCCATATAAAGATCCAAAATCATTGCAGACGCTCAATTTACGAATTAAATCGAGTATAAACTAAATTGGGGTGCTGGAATTATTAGTATGGCAAATGTTTAAAATGAAGGTGAAGCCAAGTGTAGACAATATATTTTATTACTTCAACATTTTTTTTCTTTCATATACTGTATCAAGTTGTGATGGAGCTGAATGAAAATGTATGAATTTCTACAACAGTCTATCTACTCATTTACTTAACATATTTAGTCCAATGGAAGTTCAGGAAGAATAGTAGACACCTCCATTGATGGACAGGAACCAATTGTGGTGGATACAACAGTCCATTAAGGCACATGTAGGCACACACCTGTGCTTTGTCACGTTGAGCCACTTTAGAGGCACCAGTTAATTAAGCCTGTGTGTCTTTGCAATATGGAGGACACCAGAGCATCCAAAAGAAAATGGAAGTTGACTGTACACAGAAAAAAAAACCTATATTATTATCTTTTCTGAAGACTAAGTACTATGCTGTTCTATAATTTATCTTCCTTTCAAAACTGTAAAGATGCAAGAGGTAGTTCCTCAAGGCTCATATAAGAGCTACACACCAATTTCAGCATTACACCAAAACACAGAACAGACTTTCAGCCTATAGAAGTCAAACAAGGGAGGATAAAAGGCCTTAATGTCAAAAACTGTAAATTGGGAGAGAAGAACTGTGGAAACCTCTAGCCCACAACAGCAAAAACAAAGATTCTTGTATTTCATTAATTTTCAAAAAAAAAAAAAAAAGCAAAATAAAGACAAAAGCAAAAATAGAAATAGAAAATAGAAAAAGTATGCTTAATTATGCTAAACCAGAAGGAGCACAACCAGTCCACAAATCCATATCGTAAACCTTAAACAAGGAAAAGTCTACAAACTATAGAATTAAAGAGAAGTACTTACAATTAAAAAAAAGTGCAAATGGGAGTTGAAAGACAAAATTAGGAAACTAATGTTTTGGGTATAGTGATAAGACAACTGCAGTTTTATAAAAGAGGCAGAGGGCACTCTCCATAGCTGCAGTGCAAAGAGGGCAAAGAACAAGAAAAATAGATAATAATATAGACAAAATAAAAATCACAAAATGATTAAAAAAAAACTAAATGAAATATGAGAGGCGAATTTAAAAATACGGTGGTGCAATGGTAGTGCTGCTGCTTTGCAGCTAGGAGACCCGGGTTTGCTTCCCGGGTCCTCCCTGCATGGAGTTTGCATGTTCTCCCCATGTCTGCGTAGGTTTCCTCCGGATGCTCCAGTTTCCTCTCACAGTCCAAAGACATGCAGGTTAGGTGGATTGGTGACTCTAAATTGGCCCTAGTGTGTGCTTGGTTTGTTTGTGTGTGTCCTGTGGTGGGTTGGCGCCCTGCCCAGGACTGGTTCCTGCCTTGTGCCCTGTGTTGGCTGGGATTGGCTTCAGCAGACCCCTGTGATCCTGTGTTCGGATTCAGTGGGTTGGACAATGGATGGATGGATGAATTTAAAAATATTTATATTACCAAATATTCCAAATAAAAAACAAGTAAAATAAACAAAATAAGGAAACAAAAATCAGGAAGGCAACCTTGTCCAAACCAAAGTAATTTCACATGGCCAACAGGTTACTAGACATAACAATGAAAATGAACAGTAACAGTCAATAGCAAGAAATGTGCAACAATATTTGACTGAATCTGTGAATAGCATATTTAAATATATACTTAATGTTTAACAATCAAAAGAAAAAGAAGTTCTGTATTTTGGTCATCATGGTGCTGGCGAGTGGTGATGTGTTGCACACGAGTTAGAATTTCACTGTACTCTTAGCTTAACATTATTACCATACAAAAGAAAAATTTACAGAAGGCAAAGCTATCTAATGATACTAGATTTAAAAAAGTTTTAGTTTATCAATTTTACTTTAAAATAAAAATAAATGAAACTATATTACAAAGCTGTAACAATAAGTAAACATTTGTGAAGGAACACATTGTAGCTCATAAAAGCACACACAAACTTTAAATAGAAAATATATGGATCTATCCTTTTACTGTATTATTAAAAACATTTTTAACTTAATCTATCCTAATTGGTTCTTCAAGTGCTTTTAACCTGAAAATAAAATTGTTAGTCTGTACAATTTTCTTTTGTAATCACTTTTTCCCATACATCCAAGAGTTGTTCTGGTGACATTCCCTTTTCATCATATTCAAATAAACTGTGCACAAGCAATGCATTTCGATATTTACAAGCATCAAACTTTAGCCCCCAACAATAGAACCCATGTCCATGCTTCAGGTTTATATTGGCTTTAATGGCCAGAAATCCAAAATAGACATCGTCTAGAGGAAAGACAGGCAGAACTGTGGCAGCACGATAGAGAGATGGAATTAATATGCCTGGAATGATGAATCCAGCACCTGATACAAATGTCGGCAGGACATCCATAGAGTATAACTGATAACTTATTCTATATTTCCCTTTTCGCAAGACTTCAGTATGGACTCGGAGATTTCCATGAATAAAACTTGAAGCGTCTGGGGTTCTCTTTAGAAACTTAACAATAGCAGGAGGATAAACAAATTCATCATCATCACCTGTAAATAGAAGGACAAAATATAATAAATGGAGTTCAGATCTGAAACCCATGGAATCATTCACTGTTTGATTTAGCAGTTAACAGACATTTTGTGTAAAGCTATTCCACATGTTGTATAATAAGATTTAGTTAATGTTTCAGTGTTTCTGCTTGTGTTTTTCTTCTCCCCTGAGCCTCTTCTCTCTGAACATGTAATTTCGCACCAGTGATAGTGATGTATCCTGAGATGGTCAGGCACTGTTTCTGCCTTTTGTCCAATGTTGCCCCTGAACTGGATTAAGCAAATTAGAAAATAATAGATAGATAGATATTAATGTTATATTGGAAAATATTTCAACATTGCATGTTTTCTGTTTATGTTGCACTTTTTTCATATATTAGAAATGATTATACTGTATGTTTGTAGACCACACAATTGAAAGTGTACTTACTTAAAATAAAGAAAATTGAATTGAATAGTACCACTTTAGTTAATATGCATGATTAAAGATGAGATATAAGTGGTTTTAATGGTCATTGAAAGTTTTCATTGTAAGTACAACAGAAACATTTTAATGGTATAATTTAGAATTACATACACTTGAAGAAACTTCAAGAAATGGACCTACGGGTACATTAAATGTCAAAATTTCACACAGATTGATAAAGGTAATTACTTAGCACTCCTTTTTTAATTTTAAAACACTGCATACTATCCATGACTGTTACCAAAAGTTAACCAGTTATGCATACATTTTTTATTAGTTACAACTAATTACTTGCTAGGTAGCAAACAAATAACATCATTACATTTTTAGTTATGTTTATCAGTGTTACCTTATTATGAAATGTGTTAAGACACTCAAAGACAGAATATGTAAACCTTTCATGGGAAGCCACGGTATACATCTCTTCATACTGGAAATGGTAATTCAAGGTATTTTAAAAATCAAAAAATGTAAGGTAAATCACATGCTGTCATTTTAATGATACTGTACACTGAAGAAAGTTATGATCCATACTGAAATTCCTCTCTCAGTTTACCTGCACACACACACTGTTCATTACAAACCTCTGAATGTGTCAATATTTTACATGCTTATCTACATTGAAATGATGCATCACATAAGAAAAGAATTACATTCATAAGATAGGAATCATCACTAGAGAGAATGCCAGAAAGCATTAAGAGTGTACAGTGAGATATACACCCACCGCCACAGAGGCTATTTAGTACTTTCAGCCTAACATCCTACTACATTTTTCTAGGTTAACATCCATGATTTTGCTTCACTCAGGTTTAATCCCAAATGGTGGGGATTGGGGCAAACATTTTAATTTCCGGATGCTCCTGATGCCAGCCTGCTTTAGTCACCTTTAATATACAAGAGGGACAGTGACTCTATACTTACAAATCAAACATACATAATACAGAACATTACTCCTCAAAAAGTTAGTATTTTCTCAGCCTTAGTGAAAAGTACACTTTTGCTGGGACTAAGTGCTAAATCGTTTTTTTGTTTGAATGCCCTGGCGGGAAGTAGCAGAATGCTGCTATAACTCCGCTTTGCTTATTAAATTGAAGTGGCTATCACTCACACCCAAATGGAGACAGCTTCAGGGCTTATTATCTATCTATCTATCTATCTATCTATCTATCTATCTATCTATCTATCTATCTATCTATCTATCTATCTATCTATCTATCTATCTATCTATCTATCTATCTATCTATCTATCTATTAACTAGTAAATCCACCCAGAGTTGAGGGTTGGTGATGTCATGTAATGCATCTCTTTTCCTTTCACCTTCACCAGCAGATCAATGGTGCAAAGAACCCAGACGTTTCGTCCATTTCTGCCTGTTTGGATCCACCTCTTCTTCTGGGGACAGCATAATTAGGTTGCTGCCACCAGTAGAAATCCTCAGTTGGAAGACCTGTGTCTGAAAAGTTGTTACCTTGCAGCTTTGGATGTTTGTCTTTTTACAAACTTTTCTTGGTCATCTTTTCATCAATTATACTGGGTTTCACTATCTGGTGCCCTAATGCCTTATCATTGTTCCTGCTTTTTCTTACAGTGGTATAGTTGGCAGGATTTTACTGGAATGTGTGACCCAGGAGACCTGACAACAGTAGTGGCAGCCCTATCAGACCAACTTAAAGCTCTTCAGGCGCAGTTCATCATTCCTGACAGAAGAAGCGCAAATGGCCTACTATGATTTAGACAAGCAAGCTGCTGCAGATTATGATTGGTAAAGGCAGGGATCTTTTCCAGTTACAGAATTAATGCTGACCAACTTCCAAGAAAATGCTGAGAGTGGTGCTTTGACCCAGAATGGCCAGCATGCTGTCACAAATTTGATCTGTGGGTAAAGCTCGGTTGATGGCTGAAACTAGGGCTAACAGTTCTGAAAAAGTCATGGAAATATGGTTGTGTGAGAATACCTAGTTGGTATTCCTCCTGAGAGCCTCACCCAACAGGTCATATGGCTGTCCTTAAACGAGACCCCCTGGAGAAACATATGGTGGCTATGCTGGTGCAGAGTTTGGAGTGGCCTGAAGAGCACTGTAAGATCCAAGTAGCACATGCCCAGAAGTCAGCAATTCCATTGGGAGATCGAACAAAGAACTCGCCCGAAAGAAAAATTCCTGCCGCCTCTGCAACTGTTTTAAGTGTGGAGAAGTCAGGCACATTACTCCTGACTGTCCACACAGCAAATAGCCGATGGACTGCGAATTGCAACAGGAAGGAATGTATTGTAGAGTGGCAGTTGTTAAACCTGTCCCTCTTCAATATACAGGAGCTGTAGTTTGAAAATAGGTTTAAGGTGATGGCATTAATAGGCTCCAGAAGCAACATAGGGCGACCACGTGTTTGATGATGTTTCAAGGGAAAACTTGACTCTTGACATTGGTGCATCCCATGCCACAGGTCCACATTATGTATTAAAAGCAACTACCTATTGTACTGAGTAGCTGAACATGAGCAAGAGGTATGGATACTGTTGCTTGTGCCAAAAGCTTACCAGGAGTACATTTGCAAATGAGCACACTCCTACCTTCTAAAAGCCTATCTCTGCTCTGACAAAATACTGGAGAGAATAAACTCTAATTTTTTGGCAGGGAATCAGTGAGGAGGTCCTTCATTTTTGGACTATGTGTCCAGAATGTCAATTATGACAGATTCCTAGGAGGGGGGGCACACTCTTCTCATTCCATTGCCTTTAATGGATATTCTTCTCAAGCAGATTGAAGCTGATATAGTAGGTCCACTCAAGCCCTCATTTCAAGGACATAAATACATTCTGGTCTTTGTAGATTATGCTACTCGATATCCAAAAGCTCTCCTTACAGCAAGCTAATTTAAAAATAATCGCACAGGAATTAGTAGGGGTCTTTGCACATGTCAGCATCCCTAAACAAGGATCAAGGGACACCTTTTACCTCAGACAAGTTCAGGGAAGTTACCCATTTACTCAAAATTAAGCATCTCAAAATTTCAGCATACCAGTGAAATAGTCAGTAAGGATGGGAGAGCCTGGAATCAGTTACTGCAGTTGTTTACCTTTAATGTGTTATAAAGATGAATTTTCTTTTATAATTTCTTTAACTCTGTACATTTCCATTTAAAACTATTTTTTCATATTGCTTAGGTTTTCAGATAAATGTGTCTTGCTTTGTACAGTATGTAGTATACTATATACTTAAATCTCCCTACTGTACCTATATTACATATTTCATTGTTTCTTTACAAAGTTTCATTGTTACTGCTCAAAGTTCGCCTTATGAAAATTAAATAGTTTCAGATTCTCCAGATATACTGTGCCCAAATGAAGTGTAATCACTAGATCCTAGAGTTTCAAAAACCTTTCCACTCTGAATTCTGTCTTGCTTGTTACATAATTAACTAATTTTTGCCCTGACATCATTGGTGTTTTTACATATTGGGTTAAGACCAACAGTTGTTTGCAGCTACAATATGAATTGTTCCTGTACCATACTGTTTATCGGGACTTCCCAGTTTATGCCTAGGGAATTCTAATCCTTATCACTATAAATGACTTAAAAGGAGGAAAATGGGAGTGTTGAGTTTGCAGGAAACTAGATGGAAGGGGAATAACACTTGAAAATTGTGAGAAGGCTTAAATTGTTATTTAGTTGAGCGAAATAGCAAACGATAAATGGTATTAGTATATTAGTATCAAAAGAATTTAAGGATAGTCTTGTCAGTGTGAAAAGGAGGAGTGATAGGGTTAGGAGTGTCAAAATGGCCTTTGGTGAGACCGTAGTTAATGCCATTTGTACATATGCTTCTCATGTGGGCTGTGAGGAAGAGGAGTGATTTTTTTGGGGGACAAATGGATGAAGAGCTTAGGGCGGAACAAGAGGGTGGGTGAAAAGGTGGATGTTGGTGGAGATCTAAATTGGCATGTGGGAATGAGTAGAGAGAAGATAGAGATGGTACATGGAGGATGGGGAGTAGGGGAAAGATTTTGACATGCCATTTGATTTGGTAGTAGTTAACACATTTTTGAAAAGTACTGTAAATCAACTTTTGACTTATAGTAGTGCAGGAAGGGAAAACCAGACTCTAATATGTAGAACATATCATTTGAAAGAGATAAAGAAGTATAAGGTCATAAATGGGGAAGTGTGATAGCACCAAGAAATGGTGATGGTGAAACAGGAGAGAGAAAGACCAGAGCAAGCATTTGAAAGAGATAAAGAATTATAAGGTCATAAATGGGGAAGTGTGATAGCACCAAGAAATGGTGATGGTGAAACAGGAGAGAGAAAGACCAGAGCAAGCAGCACCAAGGATAAAGATTAAAAGAGGAAGGGCATATGAACACCTTTTAGGGGGGAAACGTGTGGAGGAATGGTGAGAGAAGAATTGAAAGTTATATTGAGAGTAGGTGATGGGTTGGAAGACTGGAAGGCATAGACTTTGGAAAAGGTGTATGAAAAAACTGGAGGCAAAAAGAGGGAGAGAGAATGATTTCTATAATACCAAAGGCTAAGAAAAAGGCTGAGAAGGATTTCAGTCAGATAAAGCAGATGAAAGATGAGAAAGGTTGTGGTTTTAAATGAGCATGATAGGATCAAGAATATATGGAAGGGTACTTTGAAAAGCAGAATAGAAAAATCCAAGAGGCTAGTATCAAGAACAAGGAGGAAAGAAGTAAAAGAGGCACTAAAACAAATGAAGAATGGAAAGGTAATAGGACTGGATGAAATAAAAGTGTAAGTGTGAAACAGCTTGAGGAAAGTGAGAGTATGCATTGTGGGATCTCAGGAAGAAAACCTATGAATAGGGGAGAATACCAAAAATGTGGAGAAACAGTGTGATCTAAATATAAGGAGAAGGGAGGTGTTCAGGATTATGGAAACCACAGAGGAGTAAAGTGGATGTCACATACAGTGAAAATTTGGAAAACAGTTGTAGAGATACCGTAGAAGACTGAGGGAAAAGACCATCATAGCAGAGGAACAATTTGGTTTTATGCCACGTAGGTTTGGAAAAGGCATTTATAGGTTTGGAAAAGGCAGTTATTGATCTGGATGAGTCTTAAGATAGAGTGCCAAGTCACAGGGCCTGGAGGTGCATGAGAGAGAGGAGGGGTTACATGAGATGTATGAGAGGATTGTCCAGGATATGTATGAGGGAGTGAGGACTTGTGTTAAAAGCAGTGTTGGGGTAACAGACAAGAAGATTCCAGTTAGAGTAGTTCTGCACCAGGGATCTTCTTTAAGTCCTTATTTCTTTGATCTGGTTATACATGTATTGAATCGCTAAATTAAAGTCCAATCCCACTGGTGCATACTTTTAGCTGATGACATCAAGTTGTGTACCACCAGAAAGGAGAAAGTGGAAAGGAATAATTTAAAATGTCAGTGTGAATGACTTATTTCAAGGCAAATATTAAAAACACTCAATCAAAAAATGAAACTTACTTTAGAGGAATACTGTCTCTAACTTTTTCAAGTTGTTTTAAAACCGCCAACAAATTCAGTTTTCATTTTTAATGCAAATAAAATGCAAATGGATATATTCAAATATTTTATGGTTAAATAAATAATTATTCTGCTGCTTCCCAGTTGAAAGATGACAAAAGTTATCTCTAAATCCATCAAGGCTGTAACATAAGAGATTAAATCTAGCGCCCAAACTCAAATGCATCAAAATGAAGAAATAAGCTTAAAACCATTGCATCTAATACATTTTCAGACTGAATAAACACAGAGGTCTAGGTGAAATGTTGGAATATAATTAGATATATTTGTAAAACCATTTCCTTACCTTTAAAAACAAAGTCTGTTACACAGTTGTACATCATCCACTCAAGAAAACACAATTCTTTTAAAGACAGATTTGCATGACTTTCCATGAAATCCCACAGAATAATATCCTGGTACTTGAGCATTTCTTTTTCTACAAGTATCATTTCAGTATGGTTGCTTGTAGTTGCCATGAGAAACACTGGGTTAATGAGAAAGTCTTCAATTACTTGAGGCTGGGCCCATGTCTTCCTTAAGGCATGTCTTCGATCAAAAGAGCCTGGGTAGCTTTTAATTGCTAAGATTAAATTCACAAAACCAGCAGATCTGGTGCATAAGTTCTTTGGTTCTGATACCTTATTACATTTGTAATCTTGTAGGTAGGGAAATTCCTCTCTGTACTGTCTCAAATCCAACGTGTAAACATATTTTCCATCATTAAGGATTTGAAAGTCTCTTTTCATTGTAATGTTTGACCAGAGAAACTGTAAGGACATCAGAGATTTATGATCCACAACTGAATCAATCTCATTAACATTTGAAACTGAATACATAGCTAAAATAACCAGCAAAATGCAAAATAAAAAAAGACAGACCCAGGCTTTCAGAAAGAACTTCATAATTGTTATTTCTTTTGTCTCTTGCAGGATCTATATAAAAAAGATCAAATATAAATTAAAGATTTTATGGTAAACATTGAAAAACAAAACAATATAAGTTACAGTGGTGTGAAAAACTATTTGCCCCCTTCCTGATTTCTTATTCTTTTGCATGTTTGTCACACAAAATGTTTCTGATCATCAAACACATTTAACCATTAGTCAAATATAACACAAGTAAACACAAAATGCAGTTTTTAAATGATGGTGTTTATTATTTAGGGAGAAAAAAAATCCAAACCTACATGGCCCTGTGTGAAAAAGTAATTGCCCCCTTGTTAAAAAATAACCTAACTGTGGTGTATCACACCTGAGTTCAATTTCCGTAGCCACCCCCAGGCCTGATTACTGCCACACCTGTTTCAATCAAGAAATCACTTAAATAGGAGCTGCCTGACACAGAGAAGTAGACCAAAAGCACCTCAAAAGCTAGACATCATGCCAAGATCCAAAGAAATTCAGGAACAAATGAGAACAGAAGTAATTGAGATCTATCAGTCTGGTAAAGGTTATAAAGCCATTTCTAAAGCTTTGGGACTCCAGCGAACCACAGTGAGAGCCATTATCCACAAATGGCAAAAACATGGAACAGTGGTGAACCTTCCCAGGAGTGGCCGGCCGACCAAAATTACCCCAAGAGCGCAGAGACGACTCATCCGAGAGGTCACAAAAGACCCCAGGACAACGTCTAAAGAACTGCAGGCCTCACTTGCCTCAAGTAAGGTCAGTGTTCACGACTCCACCATAAGAAAGAGACTAGGCAAAAACGGCCTGCATGGCAGATTTCCAAGACGCAAACCACTGTTAAGCAAAAAGAACATTAGGGCTCGTCTGAATTTTGCTAAGAAACATCTCAATGATTGCCAAGACTTTTGGGAAAATACCTTGTGGACTGATGAGTCAAAAGTTGAACTTTTTGGAAGGCAAATGTCCCGTTACATCTGGCGTAAAAGGAACACAGCATTTCAGAAAAAGAACATCATACCAACAGTAAAATATGGTGGTGGTAGTGTGATGGTCTGGGGTTGTTTTGCTGCTTCAGGACCTGGAAGGCTTGCTGTGATAGATGGAACCATGAATTCTACTGTCTACCAAAAAATCCTGAAGGAGAATGTCCGGCCATCTGTTCGTCAACTCAAGCTGAAGCGATCTTGGGTGCTGCAACAGGACAATGACCCAAAACACACCAGCAAATCCACCTCTGAATGGCTGAAGAAAAACAAAATGAAGACTTTGGAGTGGCCTAGTCAAAGTCCTGACCTGAATCCAATTGAGATGCTATGGCATGACCTTAAAAAGGCGGTTCATGCTAGAAAACCCTCAAATAAAGCTGAATTACAACAATTTTGCAAAGATGAGTGGGCCAAAATTCCTCCAGAGCACTGTAAAAGACTCATTGCAAGTTATCGCAAACGCTTGATTGCAGTTATTGCTGCTAAGGGTCGCCCAACCAGTTATTAGGTTCAGGGGGCAATTACTTTTTCACACAGGGCCATGTAGGTTTGGATTTTTTTTCTCCCTAAATAATAAAAACCACCATTTACAAACTGCATTTTGTGTTTACTTGTGTTATATTTGACTAATGGTTAAATGTGTTTGATGATCAGAAACATTTTGTGTGACAAACATGCAAAAGAATAAGAAATCAGGAAGGGGGCAAATAGTTTTTCACACCACTGTATAAATGAGGACTTCTCATTAACATATTTGTATAGGTTGTAAAATGTCTTTCTGACATTTTAGTTGAGGGTGATTAATAAAGCAGTTAATGGAATACTCCATCCAAAAATGACTTTTTTTTATATATATTACCTCCTCAAGTCTGTAGTGATGGCCAGGAAACACACTTTAGTCTCATGTTTTTATGCAGAAAGAAGATAAGGTATGCTATACAATATTTGGCATCTATAGTGAACAATGCTGGACAGCAGCTACCAATATCAAAAACATTCATGGAAAAAAAAATCTCTAGTTACTTGTGTCACATAATCCACATGGCAACCTTTTGATTTCATTTAATTTGGTTTCCCTTCTTGTTTAATCCACTTCAGATACCCATTTGATAAAGTTAAAAAAAAATAAAAGTTAACTTTTTTTTTTGTTGTTATTGTTTTTGTGCCATGCAATTTATGTTCACATCTGATTTTTTTCTTTCTTATACCAACATCAGAAATAAAAGGCTCTGCAGATTATTGAGAACCTACCAGAGGTATAGCTTTCTTTTGCATTTAGGGCTTCACTTTGAGATGCGCTTTAGCACAAATCCATTTATGGGATTTCTTTTATTGCTTCAGTTTTCAACAAAAAAAAGTATGCATAATGCTGGATGGAGAAGGCTTATATAATTTGAATAGGCTAATTAAGCCTTTTTTCCATCAAAACATCCAAACACTTGTGGTAATGTTCTCTAATCGGAAACTCTGCATTTTTAATTATATGAAACATAAACAAAAAATAATTCTTATTGCAATTTACTCATATATAAAGATTTTCAAGTTTTGATACAAGGTTTTATATTTCCAGTTCGAGTGCCAGAATTTGTTACCATCTTAATACTTGGAGGTTTGGTATAACTTAAGTTAAACATGTAGTCTTTTGGCCCAGATGCTGTAATAAAACCAAATCATATTAAATTTTGCCATTCATCGCCCAGTCAGTCTGTTGTGCCCAGATGTCCACTTTTAAATATCATTTGCTTAACTTTTTGCAACATTCTCCTGAAATACAGGTGGTATAAATTAATACAAGATGCCCTAATTCAAGGTGCTCATAAGAAATGATTTATTTCATGAGGCAGAAGTCCATAAACAAGAATGTGTCAAATATCTAAAATATAAAAATGCACACTTCAATTAAAATGCTTAAAGTCTAAATACTCTTATTTTTAATAGACATTTGTAAATTTTCTCCCCCTGATAAAGTGTGGAAGAATAATTTTAGAGGAATATAGCATTCATCTTAAAGAAATAGCATAAAGGGTTAATAAATGTTGGAAATCAGATAAAGATCAAGTGAACAACAAAATGTACACTGAAATATAAGAAGTGGTTTAGGAAAAATACTGAGATGGTCAAGTAAATAAAGAATGTACCAGAAGAAAGGTTGATGTAATATACACAATATACTGAAGGAGGACTAAGAGATGACTAAGAAATCAGCAGATGCCCTATAAACAAGAATGGACAATTGTTATATGCACAGAAATTTCAAGGGTGATGGCACAACTCAAAGGTATAAGAAGAACCACAATATAATATAACAGACATTTATTTTACATAAATCATTTTGGTGTAAACCAAAGAACCAACCAGAGTAAAATGTATGCATTGATTGACACTGTATGTAAATTCAGTAGTTTATAAAATGAACCTCTATTTGTTTTCTTGGACTATTCTGATCATTCTGACCATGCTGTAACAGACTGCTTTTGAAGAACGCTCTCTCCAATGCATTTTGCTGAGGAGTAATTAAAAGATACAATGAACATCTTTTCTCCTGACTGACTACTGAATTGTCCTGTTAGAGGATGTTTCTTCCTTTGATAAGATGTTAAATTTATACCACAAGAGGTCCATAGAAGGCTAGATCCCTAGTATGGGATCAAAAATTAGATTCTATGCTTAATCACCTTGAAAGAGTCTAAAATGACAGCCTATATGCTTAAGTTTGAAATTTTGTCACTTAACGTTCTGGGAATGGCTCTTAGATTTCTAGGACCACTGATAAAGAATCAAATATGAAAATTATATTCCTGAACAGCAGCCTTAAAACTCAAAAAAAAGTTTCAGTATTATAGCTAGGTGGAGTTTATGCTAAGTTTTATGAAAAGGAGTAACTTTAACCCCTTATATCATATTAAATAAAGGGTTAAACTATGGAGTTGATTGATGTAGCATGTACAACTTCAAATTCTTCTGATCATTTTTGCTAAAGACATTGATTGGTTTACTCTTTATCATGAGGGTGTAATTTTATGCACAAAGGATGGTCCAAAAATGGCCTAAATGATGGTTTTGGGGGGTCTAGTGGGCAAAAACAGCTGAAGAACCACAAAAAGCTTGACATCTTGCATAACTATTCATCAAAACACATTGAACGGCATATCATATGGGGGGATTTCACCTCAAGTGATTTCAAAGTGTTCATAAATAATTCTTGTGAACACTTGTGCCCCTACTACTGGCTTTTTTTTGGCCCTTTGCGCAATTTTGGAATAAATCTCTTAATCATTCACTTAAAAATTACATTCACTGCACAACAAAGTTTTTGCTTCTTGAACACTGTTGGTTGTGTCTTATAGATTTTTGGGTGCTGATCACGAATATCACATCAAAATTTACCCATCACATACCGTTTCAGAGATATATTCAGTTTTGTCATTATTTTTTCTTTTATTTGTATTCAAACATTTTCGCTCACGTAAGTTACTTATCAACAACGGTTTGTGCAGCCTGGGCATGTCCAGCCATGGAATCAGGCCAGGTTGGAAGCTGTTCTGTGGAAGTTGACATCCTGGGTATGCCTGGGCAGGTCTGAATGAGCTTGACGCTGTCTCAGCATGCTATAAAAGTGGCTTGCATATACCAGTCCTGCTCATTTGGTTAATATAGATAATCAGTGTGTATGTATAGTATCAGTATAGTAAAGTATAGTATCTGTAGCAATATAACAGTAAATAAGCTTGATGTTATAGACGTTTTGGTGTCGGGTGATATGTCTTGTCAATGTCGTAACAGCCACGATACATTCTGCTGTGTCTGTGGTGAATATACACTTGCACCTCAGAGACGTTGAATGACTGCTCTTGTGAAGAAAGCTTATCATCTGTGTTTCGGCTGCAAAATTGGCAATCAAGACAAGGAATGGGCGCCTCATATTTGCTGTGCGACATGTGCTGTCAGTCTGAGAGCCTGGCTCAGAGGCACTCGAAAGACGATGCCATTTGCTGTTCTGATGATATGGTGAGAACACAAAGACCATGTGACGGACTGTTACTTCTGTTTAACTAATGTGTCTGGTTTCTCTGCCAAAAAACAAGAAGTCATTTGAATATCCTAATCTGCCTTCAGCAATGAGACCCGTGCCACATGACGACAGTCTTCCAATTCTGAAACCACCAGAGGATTGGACCTTAGATGAACCAGATGAAGAAACTGCAATGCAGGGTACTGACAGTGACATTGACCCGGATTTTGAACCGTGCTCATCAGGCGATCCACATCTAATAACACAGTCAGAATTGAACGATTTGGTCAGAGATTTGGGTCTGTCAAAAGTAAAAGCTGAGCTGCTGGGATCAAGACTGCAGCAATGGAGTTTGCTGTCACCAGGAACAAAAATTTCTGTGTTTCAAGGCCGAGATCATGATATAACCAAATTTTTTGCACAAGTCAACAGTCTCTGTTTCTGTTGTGACATTGAAGGATTGTTCTCAGCCTTGTGTTGTGATCATAACCCAGAAGAGTGGAGTCTCTTCATTGATTCGTCAATGTTATATCTGTGGAGATCTTAAAGTCATTCCTCTGTAAATATATAAATGTCTATTTCTCAGAGTTCCTACGTAATGCAGTAAAACCAGAACTATATTTGTGCATACCCGGTAGGTACCTGTCACAATCAGCAAGAACTTTTCTGGAAGCAAGACTTTTCAAAAAAATTGTTGTGCAGTGATTTGTCTGATATTAATAACAAGTCCAATCATAAAATGAAACAATAAGGCAGAAATACAAAAAAGAAATTTACTGCTCACTTCAAGAGAAACAAACTACAAAATGATACGCTATATTTCCAAAAATATTCCAATCACTTCCATGGCTACAGGTGTATAAAATCAAGTACCTAGGCATGGAGACTGCTTCTACAAACATTTGTGAAAGAATAGGTCGCTCTCAGGAGCTCAGTGAAGCATGATACCATGATAGGATGCCACCTGTGAAGTAGGTCCATTCATGAAATTTCCTCACTATTAAATATTCCATTGTCAACTGTTAGTAGTATTATAACAAAGTGGAAGCAATTGGGAACAACATCCCCTCAGCTACGAAGTGGCACGCCACATAAAATCACAGAGTGGGGACAGCGCATCCTGAGGGGCATAGTGTGCGAAGTCGACAACTTTCTGCAGAGTCAATAGCTACGAACCTACAAACTTCATATGTCGTCTAGATTAGCTCAAGAACAGTGGGTGGAGAGCCAGACTGTTCCGGTCGTTGGTAGGTGAGCAAGTGATAATGGATCCTATTAAGGAAGACCCTAGCAAGGACCTTACCCAGCACCGAGAGCAGTGTTATCCCCCTGTAGTTGCTGCAATCCAGGCGATCATCCTTCCCTTTCCAGATAGGGACGACAAGTCCCGTTTTCTAGTCAGTTGGGATGATGCCAGTCTCCCAAATGGAAATAAAGATTGCTTACAATGCCAGGAGGACAGGCTTACCACCAGCCTGGAGATGTTCACCCCTGATACCACAGATCCCTGCAGCCTTTCCCCCTCTCAGCTGGTTCACCACCTGTGCAATCTCAGTAAGATTGGGTAGTTCACAGCTAATTGGAGGATCAGCCTCAAGAACCGTGGACCCAGAGAAACCCAACGTCCTAGCCAGAGGATCAGCTTTGAACAACTGCTCAAAGTAGCCAGCCCAGAGGGCCACAACTGCAGTGTCATCCGTAAGGACTGTTCCATCAGCTGCCCTAACTGCGACTCTCCAAGGAACAAATTCACATGTGCGTAATGCTTCGATTCTTCTGTAAGCAGGATGTGGGTCATTAGAGCACAGATGGTGTCACTTGCTCACAGATTCCTTTAACAAATGCCTCTTTATCTGCCCTCAGAGCCCTCGCAGCTGTCCTTCTCAGGTCCTGGTACAGACCAGAGTTGCCATTGAGCCATGCGCTGTGACTCCTTTCAATGATATCCAGGGTGCCCTGCGAGATTAAACACCTCCTTCTGGGAACACAGGTAACACCAACACAACAAATTACAACCTAAATTAAATCTGATGTCACTTCTCAGACTGAAACAAGAGATTATATTTGAAAATAACCACATTTGTATTTTTCCTGATTTCTCACCTTCAACAGCTGCTAAATGTGCCGCAATTTACAGCACTAAACAGCGCTTACGCAAAGCCGAAATCAGATACAGCCTCTTGTATCCTGCTAAATTGAAAGTGGATATTCAAGGCAAGTTCTACATTTCTAGTTCTCTGGATGAAGCAGAAAAAGAGCTAAGAAAATGGAGGCAAAACAGACTGGAGATGGTGTTGTTGTGGTAGAGAAAGAGAGTAAGCTTTTTCTGATCTTTCCTTTTTACCCACACAATTGTAAATGCCAACAATAGGCTTCATAGCAATTACTCCTGGCAAAATTGAAAATTAAGGTTAAAGCTATTTTATGTAATAATTTACAACTTTAATTTAAGACTACAGAATGTCAACAAAAGTTCAGAAGCAATGTCTCTATGACCAAACAGTAAACTTTGTGAGCTGGAATGTCAAAGGTCTCAATCACAAATTAAAGAGCAAGAAGGTATTCTTTCCTCTAACAGGTCTAACAGAGGAGACCCACTTATTAAGCAAGGATTGGTTTTGGTTGTAAAGAGATTGGATTGGCCAAATATTCCACTCCAGCTATATAAAGAAAACTAGAAGTGTGGGAATCTTAATACATAGAACAATTTCATTGGTAGTATCAGATATAGTATCCAATTCTGAAGGGCAATATGTAATTGTTATGGGTAATTTATTTAATTGCAAAGTGACTCTAATAAATATCTATGTGCCCAATATGAATGATAGAGACTTCATCCAAAATGTATTTGCATCCATTCCTAATGTGAACACTCATAAAATTATAATGGCTGGAGACTTTAACTGTGTTTTAAATCCAGTCCTGGACAGGTCTTCAGCCACAGGGGCAGTAACATCTAACACTGCAAAAACAATTACACAGTTTATAATTGACCATAACTTATCAGACCCTTGGATTTTTCTAAATCTGACCCTTTGAGATTCCTTCATCGTTACTCGAGAATTGATTATTTCCTTTATAGAACAATTTTTTACCCATGATCAAATCTTGGAAGTCTGACACTATTGTTATCTCTGACACTACCCTCTGATTATGGAGCTCAAAACATTACACAGCACATACTCATCTCGCAGTTGGCGTCTTAACCCCCTGTTAGTAGCCAACGAGAACTGAACAGAATTTATATCCAGGCAAACTGATTTTTTCTTAAAGAGACAAATACATCCTCAGAGGTTTCTACAGGAATACTCTGGGAAATTTTAAAGGCATTTTTAAGAGGACAAATTATTTTATATCTCTCCCACAAAAATAAGTTGGAAACCAAGAAGGCATCAGAGTTTGTCAGTGAAATTACCAGAATAGATCAAAAACACACCAGGTTCCCAAATGAAGCACTTTATAGGAAAAGACAGGCTTTGCAATCAGAACTCAACCTCTTGACAACAAAAGAAAAAGAACAGCTCAATTTTTAAATTGCAATATCATTCCTATGAACACGGAGAGAAGGCTAATAAAATCTTCGTTCAACAAATCCACAAGCAGGGAGTTCACAATGCAATACCCGTAATTACCAACAGAGATGGAGACAAAATCATTGGCCATAAAAATATAATGCACATAGTTAAAGAACTATATGTCCTTATATTCTACTCAGTTTAAAGAAGACAAGACACAGTCTAATGTGTTTTTGATACATTACACATACCACAACTAGATACTATCAGTGCGGAAGAATTGCATAAACCTCTGACAATATCAGAATTACTAGATGCTATACACTCACTTCAGAGGGGGGAATCAGCAGGCCCTGATGGCTACCCTGCCATTTAAAAAAAAATCTCAATTAACTTAGCTCTCCTTTTATTAGCAATATTTATAGAAACCCAAGACAATAAAATGCTACCTCAAAACTTTTCACCAAGCATTAATTACTGTCTTTCCTAAGAAAAATAAGGACTTGTTGCAATGTGCATCATACATACCAATCTCACTTCTGAATAATGATGTTAATAAGATAATCTCCAAAGTTCTAGTTAGAAGGATTGAGAAAGTGCTTCCTTTTGTAAAATTACAAGACCAAACCGGATTTATTAAAGGCAGACATTTAGACTTTGTGGGATTGGAAGCTAAAACCCCAGAGATCTTATTATCTCTGGATTCAGAAAAAGCATTCAATTTGGTTGAATTGGACTACCTATTCAGCACATTGCACAAATTTGGGTTTGGCCCAAACACATATGCATGGACCAGACTGCTGTATGCCAGTCCAGAAGCTAAGGTTTGCATTAACAACATTATTTCAGGCTACTTTAAACTAGAATATGGTACTAGAGAAGGGTTCTCCCTTTCACCACTGCTATATGCAATTACTATTGAGCTATTTGCTGTTTACTTTCAAAATGCTTCTGAGATAAAGGGGATTATCAGAGAAGGACTTGAACAGAAAATATCCCTATATACAGATGATATTGTACTATAACACTGTGCCTGCAGTCCTATCAGCACTAGCAGAATTTTAAAAGATATTAATTTGAATAAACATGTGCTTTTCCCAGTGAACTCTCTAGCACAAAACTTTAGATTGGACACCTTCCCTTTTATCATTGCAGATTAGTTTAAATACCTAGGGGTGAACATTACAAGTAAACCAAGCTCTTTTTCAACTAAATGTTACTGTCTGCAAGGAAAAACTTAAATAAGACATGCATAGATGGTCTACCCTCCATCTCACTTTAGCAGGGAAGATGAATATCCTTCCTGAGCTTCTTTTTCTATTTCAAAGCATCCCTATATACATTAACAAATAATTTTTTAAGAAATTTGATTCAATCATAACCTTGTTTATTTGGAGCTCAAACCATCCACACATCTGATGGGTGACCCTACAACGACCTAAAGCAGAAAGTGCAGTGCCGGATTAACCAATAGGCACATGTAGCATATGCTACGGGCCCCGCAATTTCGGGGGCCCCCAAATGGTGGACCCAATATTTAATGAAAAAGTGTAGCATTGAAAAACTGGTCTTTAAAAATATTATCTTTACGTTTTTAAACTGTAAATTTCTTACACAACAAAACTTTAGGGGCCCAACACATAAAATTCACATAAATATTATAAGATTCTTATTATAATCGAGAGTAAAATAATTATTTAGTCCGGTTTGAACTGTTCAGAATCTAAACTTCAGATGATGCAGACCAAAAGGGCCCCCAAATTTGAAATGTGCTACGGGCCCTCAAAGCTCTTAATCCGGCCCTGAGAAAGTGGCATGGCTTTACCAAACTTTCCATTTTATTATTGGGCGGCAACTATACAAGCTATAAAAACCTGGACATTGACACAAATAGATGAACACACACAGGCTTGATGCATAACAGAAATAAAATACTGCTGTACTTCTTTATATTCCTTGCTTTGTGCCCCAGTAAATACAAGGTATCGTCAATATACTAACAACCAAGTTGTCCTTCATTCACTCAGAATATAGAACCAATGTAGGAAACACTTCAAGATTGAGAAGTTTTTATCTGTGGCACCGCTACAGAATAACCACCTTTTTTCACCCTCTCAAACTCACAGTTTTTAATGTTTGGAAAATATACTGTATTAAATCACTTAGAGATTTGTACATAAATAAAGTTTTTGCATCCTACCAACAATTACACTCAAAACTTAGCTTCCCATCAACACAATATTTAAACTATTTTCAGATTCGAAACTTTGCTAAACAAAATCTGCCCAATTTTCCTCACCCTCCCACCTATTTCTATTTCAGAAGAAATATTGATCTGTCTTGAGGACACAGACAGCATTTATTAAATATTGTAAGGTTTCTAAACTCTTTTGGGACTACCCCTAATGGGGTGACATGCTGAAGAGCATCCTGAAGCACGATCGCTGCGTCTGAGGAAGACAGTTTATCCGTCGCCAGGGCAACCACAGGTTGACAGCGCTGCAGCAGCTCACAGAGAAAGCAAATCTGAGCCAACCGCGTAAGCGCCTGTTGTCAATGGGTGATGCAAGTAACATAAATGCAGGGAACAGTATTACTTGGCCACGACCCTGCCTGATTGCTGTGTCTGGGTATACGAGAGTGGTAGATCCAGCTACAATAAATAACCATGCTGTTCCTGTTTCAAGCTGAATAAAGCTGTTTTGCTAAAGTACTGAGACTCAGCCTTATGTTTTAGGGTGCAAGACAGGACTCACACATCACAATATAAAAACATTTCAAAGTCCCTTCCTTTCAAAGATCCAAGAGTACAGTGGGAAAAGGATCTCTTATTCAACATTTCAGAAAAGGAGTGGAAGGCAGCCATGCACAGGATTCACTCCAGCTTCATATGTGCAAAGCATACAATTATTTGTCTTAAAATCTTTTATCACACACATACAGTGTATCTCATTTAAAATTGTCCAAAATGTATACAGGGCAACATCCAACCTGTGAACGTTACTATCGAGCTTTAGCCTCATTGAGCCATATATTTTTAGTGTGCACCAAATTATAATCATTCTGGATGAAAAATTTTAAATGCCTATTAGACAGCCTTGGTGTCACAATCACTCCTAATCCATTAACAGCTGTGGTTGGTGTACTCCCAGATGGGCTTAAAGTTGAGAAGGACAAAGAAACTGTACTGGCGTTTACTAAACTACTAGCACATAGACTTAACTTGCTCAACTGGAAAAATCCTAGCCCACCTCTTTTAAGGCAGTGGGTAACTGATGTTATATACTATTTGAAATTGGAAAAAAAAACAAATTCTGACTTAGTGAATCTGTTCAAAACTTTTGTAAAACCTGGCAGTATCGAATAAGCTTTTATAATGGGGAAAAGGATTCTCTTCCCTCTTTTCTACTCTTAAAGTTTTACTCTGGCTGTTGGCCTTCCTCATTTTTTTTAGGGTGAGGGTTGAGTTGAGTTTAGTTTTGTTAACTTTGACTTGTTTGTAAGGAATGTTACTTGGTTTTAATAAAGTCAATAAAAAAAGGAAGTGGTTTGTTAGAGATTGCAGACTTTACTATAAATCTCTCTATTATAATAACTACGGGGCTTCACCCCTTGCTCTCTTTGCTCGCCAACCCCCCGTACTGTGCTATGCACCAACCATTTCGCGTCTCTGCCGCTCGCGTATGTGGATTTCACTTTCACCAAACAACAAATCTTTTAATTCTCGTGGATACGCCTCTTCATTGGGAAGAAACACTACTTTTCCCTGATGGCAAGACGATCTACAAGTCTCCGACTTAAAAAGTTTAAATCCGAACAATATATTTGATTTCTTTTTGCTGTTCCATTATTTCACAGAGTAATAATTTCCATTTGTTTGCGCTAATGCGGTCTTTACTCTCATTTTTTTGAGACTTTCAAATTTTAGTACTTTCATTATCTCTAACCTACTCTGCATGTGTATCGTGCCAAAGAGTAGATGACAAAGTTGAACATCGTAAAGAATTCAAAAACGTTGGGCACTTAAAGTTATGCTATCATGTTTCACTCATATTAATTTTCACAGCTTATTTCACTCCACTGAAGGGGCAAAAACAGAAAAGCAATGAAATTGTCGGCGACAGTGTTAATGAGGTACTACCTAATCAACCAGTTTACAATTGCCAGCTAGTATGTGAAGGAATACAAAAAGAGAAAGACAGCCTAAAAGGACTGTTTGAAACATATCAGCAGAACACAAGTCTTCATACTCCGCTGTATTTCATTTCTAATACTCCTTCTCACAGTGCACTTACTGAGAGACTTAAGTCCTGACTCTCCCATCTATCCTTATTCTTCTCTTCCATGTCAATCAACAGCGCCAATTTGAAATCTGCTACTGGTTTCATGGGATACAATGTAACAGCTCCCTCTGGTTTTCTACCTCCTTGAGCCGATTCATGCCAGGTTCAACTCTTTTTGGAAAACATGCACCAAGACCTTTTTCTCTTCAGGTAACCGTTTTCTTCATTTCTGTCTCTCTCTGAAACCCCCTCCCCATCTCACTGTGTGTACCTTCCTTTGTATCATTCATTAATATTAATCAAGATCGGAAAACTACTTGATAATCTGAAGTGTGGTTCTGCTTCTATGTTCAAGTTACTCCTATTTTTTTTTCCAAAACAAAGATAAAACCTGAAAAAAACACCCCATGCTATGAAGCACACTCAGCCTTCACATTTACTTATAAACATTTGCAAATTACTTTTTTAGACCTGAACTCACAGATAACTTACAAATTTACATTAAAATAATATAAACAGCTCATATGTAGCTATATACTGTATCTATCCAGTTCCTTAACCTGCTAACCCAGCTCAAGCCTACTTTTATTCCTTATCAAGCCACACTACTGGGGCTAGAAGGTGGCACACCACATTTTTTTGTGTCTTAGTGTAGTGGTACTGCTAGCTTGATGCACAACTCCTTCAGCTTCAAAGTTTCACTCACTCCATGCAGCACACCTTTTATAATTGGGATTAATAAAGTATCTATCTATCTATCTATCTATCTATCTATCTATCTATCTATCTATCTATCTATCTATCTATCTATCTATCTGTCTATCTATCTATCTATCTATCTATCTATCTATCTATCTATCTATCTATCTATCTATCTATCTATCTATCTATCTATCTATCTAATCAACTCCAGAGTTAAAATTTGAACAACACTTATTGCCAATTACAGTCCAGGTTTGATTAGAGGGGTGGCATGACAGAGAGAAGAGCCAGTGTGTATCAAGAAATGTATTACAAGTTTATTTGCATAAGGTATTTACAAACATTTTGGTATACAGTATTTCCGTTACAATCATTATTGTTTACCTTTATATAAGCAGACAGACAATCCAGGGATTAAGAATTCAAAGTCCAGAGGTGCAAGGCCAAAGTCCCAGTGAGCTCAATAGATCAGTTCTTACTTCCAAAGGGCTAGCTCACCATTAATGTACAAATCAAGAAGCACAAAACAAAAAAAAAAGTGTAGTCAGTTAATTTCTATATCAATGAGATGTCATTTATATTCTACAGTTACATACAAGACCACTTGTTCAAATACATTTCTAATAGGACACACGTAGTACATGAACTGTTGCTATACAGAATACTGCAATTAACTCAGTTGTCGCTGCGCTCAGCACTTTAAAAAAGTTTAAGGACTCACAGTCAAGGTTATTCTATTGCACTCCTATGAGAATTACCTAAAAAAAGATACTGTACAAATCAACTGAAATATTTTTCAATACACAACAGCAAGAATCTTAACTAAAAATGTGGAAAAAATGAAAGGGTACGAAACTTCATTATTGACACATGTATCAATATTAGAATAGCAAAACTCAACGAGAAGACTGTGGGAAAACCCGGGCCATAAAAAAAAGTGCCTGCTTGAAGAAGGGGCCCGAGTTGCCTCAGAAGCTTGCATACTGAAATCTGTTAATTGTTAAATTGTTTACAGCAAACTCACCTTGGACAATGGAAAAATTGTGATATGCTTAATTCCATGATATATACATCTCTATTTTATATAAAAAAATCTTGGGACGAGACAAGACTTTTTCAGAGTGACAAGACATTTTCAGAGAGATAATTTCATGTCCCGCGTGACGAGACTTTGTGCCAAGAGATGAATTGAAAACCTATAGGGTCCAAGCAAGGGCGAAAATAAAAGACAAACAGTAGAAGAAGAAAAGACAAAGTAGAACGTCGTAAAGAGGTTGAAAAACGTTTGCGCGATACACATGCAGAGCAGGTTAGAGATTATGAAAGTACTAAAATTTGAAAGTCTCAAAAAAATGAATAGTAAAGATCACATTAGGGCTAACAAATGGAAATTATTACTTGGTGAAATAACAGAACAGTGAAAAGAGATTGAATATGTGGACATAGATGGTATGACAGAACTACTACAAGTTAAATTTCAAAGAAACCTTAACTCGGTCAGGTTTATGGTTATGATCAAGGAGAAGCAATGCAACATAGAATCAAAAGAGTTAAATGATCGGACATATTAGAAACTAGCAAAATACCCGCGCTTCGCAGCAGAGAAGTAGTGTGTTAAAGAGGTTATGAAAAAGTAAAGGAAACATTTTAAAAATAACGTAACATGATTGTCAATGTAATTGTGTTGTCATTGTTATGAGTGTTGCTGTCATATATATATATACATATACACATATACACACACATATACACACATATACAGATATATTATATATACATATACACATATATTTTTTATATATATATTTTTTATATATATATATATATATATATATATATATATATATATATACACATACATACATACATACATACATACATACATACATATACACACATAGATGCACTTACAATAACATAGAAATCAATATAAACAACATTAACATCATTATCATATGAGAATATGAAGTAATATATAAGAAGCACATTTCATATAAATATAAATTATTAAACAGTAAAATGTTCTTCTATAATTTGCTACCGTGGCTTTTCGTTGGTCTGTCCAGGATTTTAAATCACCTGTAGCTTGCAAACCGTTTCACCTATTGACTTGAAATCTGGTACACATATAATACGTCACGTCTGCTATCCGCTTTATGGGTGATGATTGTATTACTCTTTTTATGTTTATTTTATTTTAGAATCAACTCCTATCTGCGCACACCAGGGCGGCCGTGGGCAGATGCGTATGGTGTATTCACTCCATGTTATCGTGCATTGCACTGTCACTGGTATTTTGATAAAAGAATTTGAACAATATATAAGAAGCGTATAAATTATTAAACAGTAAAACATTAACATTTAAGAAGTAAAGTTACATTGAGTACTACTGCAGTGCCTTCGGGTATACCTCATTTTTTGTTTGCCCATTACATGCTTAAATGTATAAATTTTTTGGTGTACCTACCCGAGAACACGCGACATATAACCGAGCGTGGGAGAAGCATGGATTTTAAACACGCGTTGAGTTCATCTGCTGGTCTCACTCGTGGAATAACTGGTAATGTTTGACTAAAATGTACAGCGAGTAAAACGACATTACCTGCTTTTTTTTTTTTTACGATCTCTGAGATGTTGCTTTTTTTGGTTCAAGGCTTCATAAGCTCTTTTATGTGCCATGGTGTACTTAATAAGTAGTAATTATCCGAAACCATCATCTTTGAATGTTGCAAGACTTTCGCCTTGTATGTAGATCGGGGTAATTACATTCATTGCATTCCTAGTCTGAATCACAATCTGATTGTATGGGTGGTTACCTGGCACTGTAGGGTTGCCACCCATCCTTTAAAATACGGAATCGTGCCGCGTTTGAGAATGAAATTGCGCGTCCCGTTTTGAATCAATACTGGACGGGATTTATCCCGTATTTTTTTTATCATTTTTTTTTTAAAGCAGCGTGTCATGCAAATCATCCCACACGCATTTTATGAAGATGCCTCCTTTCCTACTTTTGATTGGGTAATACTTGATGTCATCGTTAGTTTGATTGGTCTTTTTAACTGTCCAGTGAGGAGGGCGTGTCTTTTAAGTACAGTCTGCAAAGTGTTGGCACTGAGATGTGGCGTCAGCGCCATAGTTGAAGCCCCTAACGTTGCGGTCAGCAAGTCGGCTAAAATCCGCCATGTGCCGTCTTTCAGTTGCGAGAAGCAGATCATAGAATGGTTGAAACTGTTGCCCCTAACGTTGCGCCACGGCGTGTGGTTCGTTTATACCTCGTGTCTTCTCATTAAACTTTTATCTCGCGAATATGTTATTGCAATCCGCAGCGGGAGCGTTTCTATAAACTTAATTTAAACTTACGTTTTACACCGTGGTTTGTTTCCCTTATGAACATGCTTGTATGCTTCACTCGCTCCGTTCTCAATTGTTTAATTAATTTTTTGCTGTTCGCTGTTTCCGGCTCTTCCTCCATTTCCCCCTACTTCGTTCTTTTATCTCGCGAATATGTTATTGCAATCCTTAACGGGAGCGTTTCAATAAACTGATTGAAAATAGTTTTGCATTAACCTTTTTAGTAAAAGGCGAGCTTTTAAGCCTGAGAAATCACCCCGTAAATGCACACGTTTAATTGCACATGTGTTAATATGTATGGTTACACAGTATTAAAAGACAGTGAACAACGTCAGTTACCTTTGTTCCCGCGTTTGATAAAAGGTGAGCTTTTAAGCCTGAGAAATCACCCCGTAAATGCACACGTTTAATTGCACATGTGTTAATATGTATGCTTACACAGTATTAAAAGACAGTCAAAAATTAACGTCATTTACCTTCGTTCCCGCGTGTGACTCGTGCTGTAAATCTCTTCCTTGTTTTTAGTTCACGTAATTACGTAGGAGGCGTGATGACGCGATACGTGACTCCGCCTCCTCCATTACAGTGTATGGACAAAAAATATGTTCCAGTTATGACCATTACGCTTTGAATTTTGAAATGAAACCTGCCTAACTTTTGTAAGTAAGCTGTAAGGAATGAGCCTGCCAAATTTCAGCCTTCCACCTACACGGGAAGTTGGAGAATTAGTGATGAGTGAGTCAGTGAGTGAGTGAGTGAGTGAGTGAGTGAGTGAGTGAGTGAGTGAGTGAGTGAGTGAGTGAGTGAGTGAGTCAGTCAGTCAGTCAGTCAGTCAGTCAGTCAGTCAGTCAGTGAGGGCTTTGCCTTTTATTATTATAGATTCTACAGCCAATAATGGATACAAATCCATATGTCCTAAAGTATCGCACTTTACATGAAATTTATCTGAAAAACACAAAGAAGTTTTCTTGGATTTCTATATGAATCCAAAAGATCATGCTCGCATATATAATAAACCAACATGTGACGAATTGTCAGCAATAATAGTTTCGAAAGACAGAGATATCAAAGACAGAGTTGATATTCGTGTTTATCCAAAAGCACAGCTTGATTTGGTGCAACTGGCAGATCCGGGAAATGACTAGCACTTCTGGCCCGCATGAAGGATGGCGAGCGAAGTGAGCAGGGGGCAGATCCTCCTAGATTATCTATATTTCTTTTTGGATTACGTGAGATTTTCTTTGTGCCTGCCGCTGCTATGCTGTTTCTGGGTTGTTTGGTCGTACACCTCCACTCTGTACTGGTTGTACCATAGCGTATGTGTGCACATGTGAAACCTGAACTTTTCAGTTCTGCCATGAGGCTTGAAAGCTGGAGCCCTTTTAAGCAACCGATTGGTTTACGTGTTTTGTTTTTTTTTAGGAATGGATGCATCTAGTTATATGCAAGCACTCTTCAACATTGCCCTTAATCAAGTCAATTATCCATCCATCCATTTTCCAACCCGCTGAATCCGAACACAGGGTCACGGGGAATCAAGTCAATTACTTATGCACAATACCATCTAGGACTTTACAATTAAACAAAAAACCGGGAAGTTTTGAATATTCATTTACATTTCTGTCTATCGTGTCGAGAATGCTATACTCATGTTGCTAGATCTTCATTTTGCATATTTTTTTAATGGAATTATTCTGATGATTTTATCACTGGTGTTTGAAGTTTTATTCATTGTAAGAAGCTAGGTCTCTCCCTCATTCCTTTTTGTGAGGTATACAGAAGGTGACCTTTCCTTGGCCACCATCCACTATTGCCTTGGCTCCTTCCATGCAGCTTCAGTGATCTTTTATTTTTTTGGTCACGTCCCCTGCCTACATATTCATGTCACTGGTACTGCCTCACAGGGAGTCAGACACAACACCACCTGCACTCTAACCCCAAACATTCTTAGCCAATCCAAGCCATGATCCTTCAATGTCATCCAGTCAAATGCTTACAACATGCCAAAAACATGCATTTTTCACGAAAATATTGTTAAATACCTTCAACAAATTAAAGTAGTTCTCAAACACACGCCCTTGCACATAAAACCAAAAATATTTGGTTGGAATCATTTTTTTTAAGCAGTGGAGTGGGCCTCATAAGTTCTACTCTTTAAATGATTGATTTTCTAGAATTTTAATGTCAAAAATGGTACTGTTCTTAAATAATTTCAGCTTTTTGGTTTTACCACAGATTGTCTTGTTACACAGATCTGACCTGACCCTTGTCTGTCTGCATTTTATTGGTCTTTCCTTGTACACTGCTCTAGTTTACATTGCTGTATTCCAGAATATTTAATCATGTTCATTCATAGCCATAAACCAACCAAATATTTATAACAAAAAGAAAATGGTGTTATTATTGAATATACACAACTCTGTGTGAGTACTTTAGTTGTGACTAACTCTTCCACAGATTTATCAGATTACCATAAACAACACATAAAAAAAACATCTTGCTGTGTGATAATGTGTTAACAGAAACTGGACCAAAAATAATGATTACCTGGTCTCTAAAAATCAGACCCTAACCCTAACCCTAATGAGTGCTGGTTTCAGCCACTTCTGTTAGGAAAAGTAAGCATTGGTCTTGTCTTGAATTATGAGTTAAAATGACCAGTAACGTTTTCCCTATGAAGATTTCCCGTCTTTCCATTGCTGTATTAAAAGTTCATCCTCTCCAGACTCCTTCTCTTTTCTGCCTTGTTACTCTCTCACCTCTTTCTGTCTAGAATGTTTCTCACCTTATCTGAAATTTCAAAAACGACCTCTTGTCCTCAGAATTCTCATCCTTCTAGTTTTTCAAGTGACACCGATGTTATTCTACATGTCAACCATAGTCTCCGATTCTTGCCTTTACCCAGTTTCAGGTTACTTTTCTTTCTACAACTCTAGCCTTACTGTGTTTGAAAAGCTTTTATGACAGCCTTACTTAGAGTTTTCCAGTAGCCTAACACTGTAAAGCCTCATTTAAACTGGAAATGGTTATGTACTGCAGAGACTGGATCTTCCTACACAACATTTCCACTTGAAGTTGCTAATGCCTTCCACATGGCTGAACATCAATGTTCCCTCTGAGTGGAGCATTTGAGTGATCACTCATGCATTTTAGGAGTATTGCTCACAGATTTTCCGTGGTCATCCACAAAAAACTTGACTTTCCAACAAAACTATCAGAAAATAAATAAAAATTAAAATATATCAATTCCACATGCAATTTAAACAGTCTATGCTGTTTGTCACTTTAACTATGTTCAAGTGAGAAGCTAAAGAGAGTTCATGTAGTACATTGAAAAAACTGGAGTTTAAAAAGGAACAGCTGACACCAGATTGTTTTGTTAAAATAGGACATGACATATAGTTCTGGACAGCCCCTGCTTCAGTGAGAAATGTAACTATTCGGAGACAGATGGTATAATTTGCAAAATATGTTTGAAAATAAGATCCGTTAATAAATGGACTTCAGGTAAAGAATGGAGTGATCGGAAATCTCAGTTTGAAGCAGACATTGTATATCAATTCAGTGATAAAAATTTAAAAAACAATAGAAAGGTTTGTTGAAAAATAAGATTAACAGAATCTAAACAAGAACATAAAGACAGAAAAGAACTTGTGCAGCAAAAACAAGCAACACCTACTGATAGAGACCGAAACTTTTAGCAGGTAACACTTTGAAAATAAATTCTTTTGCGTTGGCAGTCCAGGATATTAATGGTCATGGTGCCACGTGAAAATACTGGATAGCTGGCAAAAAAATACTTATTCCTTTGTGTTCATGAAGTGCATAAATACAACAATCAAAATTATGGCATTTAAATAAATAAAAAAAAAAATGTATATATATTATGGGGTGCCAAACAGGCAAATACAATGATTTTCTGAATATATAAAGTCAGTGTTCTGAATATATAGAGTCATTCCTGAATATATAATGTCAAAACTTGAATATATAAAGTCAGCTTCGGAATATATAGTCATTCCTGAATATATAAAATCAGTGATGGAATATATAAAATCATTCCTGAATATATAAAGTCAGCGTCGGAATATATAAAGTCATTCCTGAATATATAAAGTAAGTGTCAGAATATATAAAATTCCTGATTATATATAACGTCAAAGCCTGATTATATAAAGTTAGTGTCGGAATATATAAAGTTATTCCCAAATATATAAAGTCAAATCTTGGATATATGAAGTCAGTATCAGAATATATAAAGTCATTCTTGATTATATAAAGTCAGGGTCCGAGTACATAAACTCATTCCTGAATATATAAATTTAAAGTCAGATTATATATAAAGTCATTCCAGAATATATAAAGACAAAATATATTGATTGAAATGACTTAGGCATATTTTTAGTAAACTCAATGAGCTCCTAATACAACGTAATGAAATAAATTAATGTATTCAAAATGATGTATGTGCCCAGCATTTTTGAACACTATATTTATTTATTCTTTTTGTATGGGCGCATTTTTGGACAAACCTTACAAGTCCATCAACTCTGAGTGGCTTCCGTCGAAGTTTACCTTTCACTAGTACGAGTAAAATGACAAGCACGGAAATTAGAGAATATTTGATGGAACTTGACTATTTTATTTATGAATTGTCCTAACTTTATATATTCGGGAATGATTTTATATATTCCAGCGCTGACTTTATATATTCCAGAATGATTTTATATATTCCAGTGCTGATTTTATATATTCTGGAATGATTGTATATATTCCAACACTGACTTTATATATTCAGGAATGACTTTATATATTCCAACACTGACTTTATATAATCAGGCTTTGACTTTATATATTCATGAATGACTTTATATATTCTGACACTGACTTCATATATTCAAGTTCTGACTTTATACTATACAGGTGCTGGTCATAAAATTAGAATATCATGACAGGGTTGATTAATTTCAGTAACTCCATTCAAAAAGTGAAACTTGTATATTAGATTCATTCATTACACACAGACTGATGTATTTCAAATGTTTATTTCTTTTAATTTTGATGATTATAACTGATAACTAATGAAAGTCCCAACTTCAGTATCTCGGAAAATTAGAATATTGTGAAAAGGTTCAATATTGAAGACACCTGGTGCCACACTCTAATCAGCTAATTAACTCAAAACACCTGCAAAAGCCTTTAAATGGTCTCTCAGTCTAGTTCTGTAGGCTACACAATCATGGGGAAGACTGCTGACTTGACAGTTGTCCAAAAGACGACCATTGACACCTTGCACAAGGAGGGTAAGACACAAAAGGTCATTGCTAAAGAGGCTGGCTATTCACAGAGCTCTGTGTCCAAGCACATTAATAGAGAGGCGAAGGGAAGGACAAGATGTGATAGAAAAAAGTGTACAAGGGTTTCTGCTCCATTTGAGACATCTAAAAATTTAAGATAGCTGAATTACATTTTAAAGTGACTTAAATTATTTTTTAAAAAACATCTTTTAAAAGACAGAGTGATCATTTCTGATATCCAAAGTACACTTAAAGATTCCTCAAATGTATTTCAAGATCTATTCAAATGGAATAGGAAGTCCAGCTTAAAAAAATAAGTACCCCCTGGAAATTAAGGTTGGTCTGTCTGTCTGTCTGTCAGCCTGTCTATCTATCTGATTCTCTTTAATGAAAAATGATTGTGACCATTTCATGCATGATTTGACAAATAGACCTATGACCATTTTGAAGGTGTATCTGGTAATACTTTAAACCAGCAGATTATTAAACAAAAAAATGCACAAATTCAACAAATGGATAATTAATTTTTGATGGAGAGTTATGTAAAGGGAAAAGATAGGTAGGTATACCTTTGGTCACATTTTTGTAGCTGTTAAAATGTTTTAACGGCAAGTGAGGTATGACATTCAAAGCTCATAATGCAATGTTTTTAGTAGATGGGATTTGATGATGAGAAGTATCGATCGAGGACAGAGATCCAAAAGTAAAGCTCTCATCAGAATATTCTATATAAAGATTACTTCTTAATGCACATGGCCCATAGACCAGCTCCTACACTAGCAAAGTATATACAGTAGGTGAGACTTGATGTTTTGCTAGTGAACAAAGTACCCCAGTGGCAACTTATAGATACTGACCAGGTACTGAAAATGACAAGCTTGAAACCTGAGGCATACCTCAGTGTTCAGCAGTGTTCCATGTAAGGATTGCAATTTTTTTTTTCGTGTGACCAGCAAATTCTAAAAACCAACAATTTTGAACGCCACTATTAGCAATGCATTTCTGTATACAGCAATTAAAACCATCATATGATTTACTGTATTACATATTTAAATGTTAAATATCGAAAAATTAACTGAACTGAATCTCTTTTCTATAAAGTTTATAAAGTTCATTTGTGGTCTATTTTCATTAAATATTCAAAGTTTCTCTTTAAACATTTTCTGTTTTTCATAAATTATAAACACTGAACATTTTAAATTCTGGGCAGACTGTTAAAGAGTTTCTCATTAAATTTTCCAAATGTATGGAATCTAAACAATTTCTAAATTTTGTTTATATATTCATGAGATTAAATCCTCTTTCACAGTCAGTGTAGTGCAGAATGGACTTCCACTACATTGCTGCTAAACCTTTAATTTGCCCTGCATGACTGATGCACCGTCTGGTTTAAATTTAACTTGCTTTTCATAAACTGTTAAATAGCTCCAAGAGTAGATAATCTGTCACATGCTGTTAATGTTGTTATGCCAGCAAACACAGTTTTATGGATGGATTTGCTTTTATTCCTAAATTACATAAAATGAACATTTTTGAAACTTATCAATTGATTCATCGATTATCAAAATGTGTTAGGCTGATTATATTTATTGGGGTTCCAAACAGGCAAATACAATGATTTTCTGAATATATAAAGTCAGTGTTTTGAATATATAATGTCAAAGCCTGATTATACAAAGTCAGTGTCGAAATATATAAAGTCATTCCTGAATATATAAAGTCAGCATTAGAATATATAAAGTCATTCCTGAATACATAAAGTAATTCCTGAATATATAAAGTCAGTGTCGGAATATATAAAGTCATTTTCGAATATACAGGTGCTGGTCATAAAATTAGAATATCATGACAAAGTTGATTTATTTCAGTAATTCCATTCAAAAAGTGAAACTTGTATATTAGATTCATTCATTTCACACAGACTGATGTATTTCAAATGTTTATTTCTTTTAATGTTGATGATTATAATGGACAACTAATGAAAGTCCCAAATTCAGTATCTCGGAAAATTTGAATATCAATTAAGACCAATGCAAAAAAAGGATTTTTAGAAATGTTGGTCAACTGCAAGGTATGAACATGAAAAGTATGAGCATGTACAGCACTCAATATTTAGTTGGGGCTCCTTTGGCCTGGATTACTGCAGCAATTCGGCATGGCATGGAGTCTATCAGTCTATGGCACTGCTCAGGTGTTATGAGAGCCCATGTTGCTCTGATAGTGGCCTTCAGCTCTTCTGAATTGTTGGGTCTGGCGTATTGCATCTTCCTCTTCACAATACCCCATAGATTTTCTATGGGGTTAAGGTCAGGTGAGTTTGCTGGCCAATCAAGAACAGGGATACCATGGTCCTTAAACCAGGTACTGGTAGCTTTGGCACTGTGTGCAGGTGCCAGGTCCTGTTGGAAAATTAAATATGCATCTCCATAAAGTTTGTCAGCAGCAGGAAGCATGAAGTGCTCTAAAACTTCCTGGTAGACGGCTGCGTTGACCTTGGACCTCAGAAAACACAATAGACCAACACCAGAAGATGACATGGCACCCCAAACCATCACTGACTGTGGAAACTTTACACTGGATCTCACGTAACGTGGATTCTGTGCCTCTCCTCTCTTCCTCCAGACTCTGGGACCTTGATTTCCAAAGGAAATGCAAAATTCACTTGGCAGCAGTCCAGTCCTTTTTGTCTTTAGCCCAGGCGAGATGCTTCTGATGCTGTCTCTTGTTCAAGAGTGACTTGACACAAGGAATGCGACAGCTGAAACCCATGTCTTGCATACATCTGTGCGTGGTGGTTCTTGAAGCACTGACTCCAGCTGCAGTCCACTCTTTGTGAATCTCCCCCACATTTTTGAATGGGTTTTGTTTCACAATCCTCTCCAGGGTGCGGTTATCCCTATCTCTATTTTAGGATATCAGCAAGCTGAGATATAGGAAAATATATTCTACATTTCTCAAACCAGAGTCAATGCAATTAAATCTGAAATTTATTATAAGATACTTAAAAGTTCTAGATTAAAAATTGAGATAAATTTAAAACTTCCAGCTCATTTGAGATATCTGAACTTCATTTTGAGATATCTTAAAATAACCTTGAGATACCTCAAATTCATTTCACTCTAGGGCAGACCAAATGCCTTTCCTTGAAAATTTCTGTTTCAGCTCTTACAGTAAGTATTAATCTTTCCAGGATTTTTTCAAAATTCCTAAATTTGCCTGTGAATTAACTATTTTTACTTAAGGTTTACCTTAATATCCTAGCTAAACTGCCCATCACAGCCATGTCTACTATGCCCCTAATCGTCTCCAATTGTCTGTCTCTCTGTCACCCCTTCACTAATTACTAATAGTTAATGCGTAACAAGCATAATAATGGTTGCTGTTGCAGCATCTAGGTGGGTGCTACACATTAGCTGTTATGTAAAGCAGTTTGAGTATTGGGAAAAGCACTATCTCTCTATTATAATAAAAAAATCCTGGGACAAGACAAAACTTTTTAGACTGGGACGAGACGTGACTTTTTCAGAGAGATGCTTTCATGTCCCATGAGACGGGACTTTGTGCCAAGAGATTTAATCACACCCAGGGATGGAAAAGAGTAGATGACAAAGTAGAACGTCGTAAAGAATTCAAAAACTTTGGCGCGATACACATGCAGAGCAGGTTAGAAATAATGAAAGTACTAAAATTTGAAAGTCTCAAAAAATGAAAGTAAAAGATCACATTAGTGCAAACAGAAATTATTATGCGGTGAAATAACGGAACAGCGAAAAGAGATCGAATATATTGTTCACATTTAAACTTTAAGACTTGCAGATCATCTAATTCGTGTTGCCATCAGGGAAAAGTAGTGTTTCTTCCCGTGAGAATTAAAAGATTTGTTGTTTGGTGAAACTGAAATCCACATATGTGAGTGGCAGAGAGGGAAAGTGGCTGGCGCATAGCGCAGGCCGGGAGGGTTGGCTAGCGAAGCGAGCAGGTGGCCCCCCTAGTATAAATGTATTATTATTATAAACAATCTGTATAAACATATGCCTACATATTTTCATTCATTCCATGCAGCCCTGGCAGAGTAACTTGCTAATGTGTATATTGCATAGCAAACGATGTTATGAAACTTGGAGTACTTTGTTTAAATAAAAGCCTGCATTGTAGTTTGGCTGAATTCACTGCTAGGACAGGTGTTAGTAACACTAAAACTATCTAAATGAAAGTGAAATTATACAATTAAAAGTAACCAACAGTAGCAAATTCCTTAAATTCCTAAACATAGAAACATATGTTCACTCTAAAATGCTTAGTAAATTAAAAATCACTTGGTTTCAAAATGACATTAAATCAATTTTTGCAACCCATGAAAACTTCTAAATTATGACTATGACTATTTTTTCCTCAGATGTTAAGATCTGTTAACAGGGAATTAAGCGGATAATAAATAACCTCCCATACACCCATTTTTTTGTTTAAAGTCAGAATATGGTTACTCTACAAGGAGTCCCTTTGAAAACAGAAATTTTACAGTAAGCCATTTTGATATACCAGTGGATTTCAGATATCTCAGAATAATTTTTTTTAAAGATATCTAGAAATTTGAAAGATCTTTATACAAATCAAGTGTTTAATTTTAATGTATCTTGAAATGAATGCTCAGAACGCTGCAACAAGTTGACAGTTAAAAATACAAACTTAATGCACATATCCATACACAAGTACAGATTAGTTTACAAAGGAAAAAATTAGTTACCTTATGCCAAACTGCTCCTGTTAAAGTGAACTTTAAGTCAGTCTGATGGTATACAACTTAAATTCTGTTTGAACAGTACAATAAAATTAACAATTTCAGTTGGTGGATTTTGTTGCTTTGAAGATGTCCGACTACTGCCTCACAACATCAACAAAGTGTTTGACAGCCAAACTGATGCAACAATGTCTGGGTATGGGGATTTCAGCAGCAGTCTCAGCCTGAATTTTTTCACTCTGTCATGGTTAATGAAGCATGAGTCAAACAAATCTCACTTCTTCTTTTGCAGCCCATAACAGACATTTTACTTCCTGACAAGCCCTTATTGGGTGTCCGCTCTCATAAATGAATGAGCCTGCACCTACAACATAACACAAAAATCAAATCGATGTGACTATGGATGTCAAATTACAGAAGCAGCAGTCATAGGAGTGCAATACTAATGCCACCAATTAAGTAAGGTTATGGAAATGAAGGCAATACCAAAAACAAAAATCACTTGAAAAGTCATGTAGTATGACAAGAGCTTTAGAGTGACTTTGGAAATTTAAGACTATAGTCTACCAAATGTGACATTATACAGGAACAAGTGATCAGGCTGAACCTTCTAAGATGAGACTGAGTGACAAATCAAATCATGTTGAATTAATATGCTAGTATTCTACAACAAACAAATAAAAGCATATGATAAAAAGGGGCATTGTAGTATTCAACAAAAAATATCAATAATTAGTACATTACCAATTTATGCTTTAAATAGTTATGCAAAACATTTTCCTGTACAGTAGTTGTTTACACAGATTTAGCTTGAATTTACACATACACACAAAAGTATTTTAGCTGTGCTGGTAATAAGCAATGCTGTATCACAATTAAATTTCTCCTTTTGTATTGGCTTTCATATTTTTTTCTTAATTTTGTTAGTTTTAGTCATACTAAATATCTCATGAATGATAATCATTTTCTTCTTGTGTTTTATGCTAATTATGGTAGATCTGAAATTAGAAGCTACACCTAACAAGGAGGACTTAAAGGTCATAGTAGATCTATAATTATTGACATGCAGACAGGGAACAGAAAACGTTATGATTGCTGATAGGAATGGTGGGTTTCACAGTATACTGTCCCGAGAACAAATCATGGGAGGCCATGTATAGGCTATAAAATACACTTGTGTAATAGCATTTGCAATATTGTGGACTTCATCCATTCATTTTCCAACCTGCTGAATCCGAACACAGGGTCATGGGGGTCTGCTGGAGCCAATCCCAGCCAACACAAGGCGCAAGGCAGGGAACCAATCCCGGGCAGGGCGCCAACCCACTGCAGGACACATACACACACCCACCCACACCAAGCACACACTAGGGCCAATTTAGAATCGCCAATCCACCTAACCTGCATGTCTTTGGACAGTGGGAGGAAACCGGACCGCCTGGAAGAAACTCACGCAGACACGGGGAGAACATGCAAACTCCACGCAGGGAGGACCCGGGAAGCGAACCCAGGTCTCCTAACTGCGAGGCAGCAGCGCTACCACTGCGCCACCCAAAAAGAAAACAAGAATCAAAAATATGAAAAATACATCTATTGAAACCGAAACAAATTAACTTAAACTACATTCTGATACTAGAAAAATATAGAGTTAGGTAAATGTCGATAAAAGTAGGTATAATAAAATATGCATCTATGATATATCATTAATTAAAAAAGAACAATTTGGTATTAGTGGGCTCCTTTCAAAAAAATGTTGGGGGGGGGGACACGATTAAAACTGTTATGAAAACTCAGGTCACAAAATACTTAACGGTTGAGAAACGCTGTAGTAGATGGTATTACATTTTGGACCTTCTAAGTTTTCCTTGATGGCAGTTTGCTGTAATTAAGTGATCAGGAATTGACAAGCTTTATTGGGCTAAATAAGGCACAGTAGTTGCACTATTGCCTCAAAGCTCCAGAGTCCTGGTTTTGAATCGTGACTAGGGCATGGTTTATAGCAGGGGTCCCCAACCGCTGGACCGCGGCCCACAACTGGGCCGCAGCCATCTGACAGCCGGGCCGTGAGAGAACTGAGACTCACTCAGACTTTTCAGAACACTTGGCGGGCAGGGCTTTGCAGCAGCGCAGAGAGAGGAGAGAGACCAAGGTGAGAGAGTACAGTATTACAACAAAGTATTTTTATGGTCCCGACAGTTTCCCATATGACACGAGTCTATAGAAGTCGCTTTACTACGAAGTACATTCAGCAGATGCTTTCATTACAACGAAGTGACCTTGAAATGCTTGAACGAATCATCCACAGAGCAGTTAGATCTGTGGTCACAGCTCAGTTCTGCACGTTTGCACAACGATCCCCAAACAGAAACATTGTAAAAAAAAATCTGTTT
The DNA here is from genome assembly GCF_900747795.2 of Erpetoichthys calabaricus. NCBI lineage: Eukaryota > Metazoa > Chordata > Cladistia > Polypteriformes > Polypteridae > Erpetoichthys > Erpetoichthys calabaricus. The sequence continues at coordinate 153,968,918 of NC_041399.2, forward strand.
CTTCGAACTGTTTTTTTTTTTTTTGCTGTTTTTGTTTTCTGTGGTTTTCAGTGATACCTTTTGCTTATTGCTTGTCAACATTTGAAAAACACCCATTGGAATTTAACTCATTGTCACCCTCCTATAGGAATGGCAGACATGAAAAAAAGATAGCAGTGTTAATGTCTGTGATGTGCAATCTGTTGGATTGGCAAATGCAAAGCATATGTCTTTGTTATATGCAAAAAAAGAAGACAAATCTCGGGTTTCAAACTTATGCGAACTGCTTAATAACTTAATAATAATAGAAATGTTATGTAAATTGTGTATAAGACTGCCCCAAGGACCGGTCCGTGGAAAAATTTGCATCTAATAGTGGTCCTTGCTGTCAAAAAGGTTGGGGACCACTGGTTTATAGGATGCCGGTGTATTCTAGCATTTTCTCCAGTGACTCAGATTTTCTTTCAAAATACCCATGTGTTAGATTTAGCCATATGGTCCTTGGATGGTATGAGTGAGTGTGGATGTATGTTCAGGCAAGTAGTTTATTTATATGAACAGTTAGTGGTTGACCAAAGTGCTTTACAAACCTTAAAAATAAATAAGCGAATAAAAATAAATAAAGCATACAACTTCATATGGGTAAAAAAGAAAACAAAAAAATACATATAAACACACCACTAAAACACCTAAAAAGCCAGAGTACACAAGTGGATATTTAGTCTGGATTTAACACATTCAATGGTGGAAGCTCGTCAAACATGAAGAAAGCACAATCACCTTTATGCCTCAAATGAGTGTTTGGGACAGAAAGCATCAACTTATCGTCTGACCTCTGAGCTCTAAAAGGACAGTAGGGATGTATGAGGTCAATGAGGTAAGCCAGAGCTAAACTGTCCAAAACTTTAAAGACAAACAGTAAAATTTTAAATTGAACTCTAACTTTCACAGGTAATCAGGTAAGTATGCCCAGTGGTGAACGTGTTCCTATTCAGTGTTGTTCCCACCTTGTACCCAGACTTTACTGGGTAGACACTGCCTATCCAGAACCCTGAACCAGATAGACGAGTTAGGAAATGGATAGTGGAGAAGGTCTATTTTAAATTTGCTAGAAAACTTGAGGAGCAAACTTTGCTCTTGGAAGGAAATATTGAGCTTGATGCAAAGGACATCACCGTTTTTAACCTTAACCTCACTTCTAACACCATTTGCTGCCTCTGCAATTGTTATATGATTTTTCTCAACATATATGGAGGTATTTGATCCACTGAGCAATGACTGGCATTCTGCACCATCTGAGGATTCCTCACCTTCTTCAGACATGGCACTAGTAGTTTCTGGTAGCCTTATACACTCAGCTTCATTAACTTGATCTTTTTGAAAACATCTAATATGAAAGGGGTATTACCCTAGAAGATCCATCTTACTGATGTAATGTTTATATCAACCATGGTCCAAGTGTAACAAAGATGTAGGCTAAAATATTCACATGACTACAGCTCAAAAATCACTTAAATGACATGGAGGCAAGTTGCAAGCTGAGAAATGCTTCTCTTCTGTTTGCCATAACTCAAGGGTCTTGGGATACCATTATATAATGAACGTTGCTGTTTTTAGCTTAAAGAACATTGTATATGTTAAAATTGTTTTATACCATCTCTGTAGCTACCCCACAGTTAACTCTGGAGGTACCTTTTTTTTCAAAAAAAATAAAAAACCATTCGCCATGAAGAATCCAGTTAATATGCAAACATCATCCTATTTTGGTATTGCTCTAAAAAAAAAAACTCAATTATTTGCTGAAATCTCTCTATTATTATAAAAAAATCCTGGGACAAGACGTGACTTTTTCAGAGAGATACTTTCAAGTCCCGCAAGACTGGACTTTGTGCCAAAAAATTTAACCATGCCCGGGGCTGGAAATAAAAGATAAGGAGTAGATGACAAAGTAGAACGTCGTAAAGAATTCAAAAATGTTGGCGCGATACATATGCAGAGCAGGTTAGAGATAATCAAAGTACTAAAATTCAAAAGTCTCAAAAAATGACAATAAAGATCACATTAGCGCAAACAAATGGAAATTATTATGCGGTGAAATAACGGAACAGCGAAAAGAGATTGAATATATTGTTCGGATTTAAACTTTAAGTCGGAGACTTGTAGATCATCTAATTCGTGTTGCCATCAGTGAAAAGTACACTGCAAAAAATGAAATCTTAACAAGCCAGACAATCTTGAAAAGAGATAATAGATCTTGTTTTTCTTATTTTAAGAATAACTGACTTGAGTAGATTTGTATGTGTAAGATATATAATCTCATTTTTAGAAAATTTAACAAGTTAACAAGTTAAACTTTCTCACTACATTGGCAGATAATTTTGCTTGATTCTAATACCTTTTTCTTGTTTTAACAATGAAATGTTAGATAAATGCATTTTATTATAAATGATTAAAGTTAGTCTTTTTTTGTACATTCTTCACTGGTCTGAAAATTATCATACACAAGCAGGTTTTCCAAAACTAAAAATATTGTAACATTGGTACAGCGAATTTATGACAGAGAGAAACATTTTGCAGACTGCTTGAGTCAGTGATTAAGACAGAACGCTCCTGTTACATCACACTGTTCCAAAAAAATCTGTCAGTCTTGATACTTTATTCCCGGAGAGTCTCCATCCTCAAACAGGTGGGTAGCAAGCCAGGGCCGCGATATCAAACTGAACAAGCTTGAACCGGCATGGATGGTAGGCATGAAATAAAACAACAATGTCTGGTGAGTGAGACAAAAGTGAAGACTTGCTGCAGGAACACTATGACACAGAGCACTGAAACTGAAATTTAGACTAGCTTCAGGTTTGGCCACCACATAACTATAACTATAATCTATACTATAACTGTATAGATGACCAAAAATGTATTTATATAAGATATATATAATTTTATATATATCTTATATATAAACATCTTCACATGGAAGTGTGTCTGTCTGTCCGTCCAGCCCAGAAGTGCGAGGCTACAGCATGAAGCTCAAAGAAAGCTCTGTCGCCAAAATGAAACCACAGAAAAAAGAGAAACTCGCCTAGTCGCTAATATACAAGCGAGGCAAGTACATCTGCAAAATGAAACCTCCGAGGAGAGAGAAATTCACTTAGCCACTGATAGACAATGGAAGGCAAGCATGTTGGCAAAACAAAACCACCGAAGAAACAGAACCTAGCTTACCTGCGAATGCACAACGGATGCGATTAATTAATTTAAGTGCCAGAATCCATGGTTTCTAGGAACCCAGGCTTTTTACAGCACGGGCTTTCATAGCTATTATTTGATATCAATATGTAGTCTGACTGCGTTTATGATTACATAATCTACACTCCAGTTGTTCTTTACTTTCTATCTGCCAAGCCTTTGTCTAGTTAATCTTCAGCTTTCATTAATGAGCAGTCTTTAAAGCCCATTTGGATAACTTTTTGGTGTCACCTTAGAATTAGTCCACTGTTCAAAGAAATAATTTCTCAGAAACCCATTGCAATTACATTAGCATACTCACCAATGGCATTCACCATCTCTCTGCACTTACATACTAGAAACATAGAAGTAAACAGTATCAAAGCCACTGGCACAGGTAGCATGCTAGTATTGGCAATATTAAAAAGCCAGTGATGACTGCCCATTTACACACTCTGAGCAGGATGTAAGGAGATCTCAGAAACAGGTGAATAGATGGAAGGCTGTCAGACATGATGGTATACCTAGACATGTCCTAAAGTCCTTCATTGACCAGCTCACCACAGTGTTCACCTGCATTTTCAAGTTTTATTTGGCCCATTGTTTAGACATGCTTCACGAGATTCATTATTGTCCCAAGAAAAACAATCTAACTTGTTTGTACTGCCACAGGCCTGTAACACTGACCTCACTGGTGATGAAGTGTTTTGAGAGACTTATCAAGGATTTCATGTGTACATCTCTTCTCCATTCACAGGACCCTTTACAGTTTTTTTTTTTTTTTTGGTTTTTGCTGTTTTGCACACCCCTTGGGATCACAGCGCAGGGTCAGCCATTGTACAGTGCCCATGGACCAAGTGCAGGTTAAGGGCCTTGCTCAAGGGCCCAGCAAAGTAGGATTTCGTTTGGCAGTAACAAGGACTCATAACAGCAAAATTCTGGATACCAGTGCAGATCCTTAGCCTCAGATCCAACAGAAGTATAGATGAAGCCATTTGTCATGTTTCCCATTTCACTCTCACTCTCATCAAGCATTGGGAAGGGGAACAAAGACTATTGTTTATCAACTATAGTTCAGCCTTTAATACTCTAGTCCCCCACAAGCTGGTCACCAAGCTCAGGGACCTGGAACTGAATCTTGAACTTCATGATTGGCAGACCAGAGAGGGAAAGAGTGGGCTACATCACTTCCAACACCCTTATACTTAATATTGGCATTAAACAAAGATTGCATCCCAAGTCCTCTGTTATATTCCCTGTACACTCACAATTGTACATCTATGCATAGCTCCAAAACCATCGTTAAATTTGTAGATGACACAGTGGTGGTAGGCTTGATCTCCAATGAAAACAAACCTTCCTGCCTGGTCAAGATGGTGTCTCATTATTGTCAGTCTAACAACTTAGACCTGAAAGTTTTGAAAACCAAAGGAGATTGTGGACTTCAGGCAGAACTAGAAGAAGAACTATACCCCATTTATGATCTATCGGTCTCAAGTGGTGACAAATTCAGCAACTATAGGTATCCTGACATGAATATTTCAGAGGACCTGACATGAACTAATCATACCTCTGTTCTGGTGCAGAAATGAGCGCAGCACCTGAATCACCTCAGGCACCTGTGGAGACATTGATCTCTAATCAACATACAGTGGCATATGTATGTCTTGCCAGTTAGCAACAATACTTATTGTTTAACCAATGAAAATTTGTATGCACTATTGTTGAGCAAAGGAAATTGGAATGTACCATTGTTTAATCATAGACATGTTGATCTAGGCAGAGATTGAATCAGAATAAAATTAAGTATAGTTAGAGATTCCTAACTTCTGACTGCTTTTTTGTGTATTTGACTCCTTACTGGTGTCGCTACGCCCTGTAGCAACAGTGACATGACAATGGCCCAGTTTCCCCTAGACCCGAGGCCAGTAACAATTGGGGGCTTGTCCATGATCAGTACCCTATTGTGGAGACCATTGTCACTATGCCTGGGAAAACCTGTTGTGGAGCTTCAGGGAGAGACTAGCTTCAGGTACAGAACAGAGATGGCAATGTCCAGACCTCTCAAGATGCTGATCTGCGATATCCACAGGAAATTAATATTACTGCATTACAATCAACACAGCCTCCTGGCTGCAAATATAGAAGATGGAGAAGGAGATGAAACTCTCACAAATAGGTAAACATGAACTTCATTATTACCTTTTTGATTACAGTATGTTAAGGGTGGCAGTTCGAGAAATTTAGGGGGGTGCAGGCATGTCACGATTGTTTCACCTCCAGAAAATTATCACACTCCTAACTGAAAAGGATATTACCCCAGCTAGGACTGAATATTGCACAGGTGACATCACTACAGGACCAAAATAGCTTTACACCTATTTTGAAAATTAGGAGAAACTCTGGGCACATGGGAAAAGTATGCTCTCCTAATAGGACTTAAATCAGGTTATAAGACTCAATGATGTTGCTGCTTTTATGCCTCGTAGGAAGTTCAATGTTCATGATGGGAAAATCTATAATGGGGGTTCTGAAATTTCATACAGTAACTTTGGAAAACAAATAGATGCAGGATTACATGAAGGATTTACTGAGATAGAAATTATCAAATCTGCACTAAAAGTAGTTAAACCTGGCATCTTCAAAGATGACTAGAGAGAATCCCACATCAGATGAACTCAAATGATGTTTTAGGTTATAAATTAGGGATGAAAGCAGCACAGAACTGTTTCAAGAGCTGAGTAATATGAAACAAAAAAGATATAGAAAACACCCAAAGAATTTGTATATCAAATAATGGATCTTCAACAGCATATGCTGTAGGCATCAGAGCAGCATGAGGCCAAATTCAGCTATGATAATAGATTAGTTCAGGGCATATTCCTTCATACCCTTTATCAAGGGTTGAATGTAGTACTAGGGTGTTGTACCGTGTTAGCCATTATGAATGTAGAGACAAGCCAAGCAAAATGACACCTTTTATTGGCTAACTAAAAGTTTTTAGTTAGCCAATAAAAGGTGTCATTTTGCTTGGCTTGTCTCTACATTCAAGGGTTGAATGAAAAGGACAACAATATCAAACATAAAACCATATCTCACTTACCCAAAGGCGACTGATGTTGTAATTCTAGAGAAGATAACTAAATCTATTAGGGAGGAAGCAGATAATAAAGTATCTCAACCCTCTGAGTAAACAGAGGGTTGAGATACTTTGAGTAAACCCTCTGAGTCAGTCACTTTAAATTTAGTAGAGGCAAAATGCATTACTCAGACTAATCAGACTAAGATGAGCCAAGCAAATGACAGGGTGCAAGTGGAAAGTAGAGCTATTAAGCAGTTAACATCTGAAGTAATTGAACTGGCAAAAACATTTTCGAAAAGATTGTCAAACATACTGATAGCAATACTCTGACAGCCTTTTGTACACTTCAACAATTAAACACTCAGTTCTCGAGGGGTAATCCCGACTGAAGATGTCCAGAGTATGTGTCAGGCAGGGAAAAGAATGGTGCCCCCACTGTTTCTGTTGTGGTCAGATGGGACATAGAGCTGTTCACTGTTCCAAGAGGTGGGAATTAGGAAATTGGACACAATCAGTGACCTACAGGAATAACAGGTCCCATCAGACTATGGTTCTATAACATAACACACTTGTATATTGCTCATCAATGACTTACCTCTTGAAAAAGACACTAAACTGAACACAGCGAAAGGAAAAAATGCAGAGATCAGATAGAACAAATAATTCAACATCAGACTCAGGACCTGATCACTCAATGAGAAAGCCAAAATCTCATCTAGCCTCCACTGCTTGCCACACTTCCCTGCACATGTCAGATCTGAGGTCACAGAACTTGAGTCACAATCCAGGCCCAGAGCCCAAGTGTTTTGCCACGAACAAATGGAACCAAGGCCACCTGACAGAAATACACTGCAAAGAACATCAATGCAACAAAGACAAAGACTGGAAATAGAGACCAGTGCTATAGAACTCGAGGTGGGAAATACTGACAACCCAGTGGAGCCCACAAACTGTCTGGGAGAATAGAGTGAAAAAGAGGAAGATTATCAGCTCGGACTGTCAAACCCAGTGAAGTTTTCACTTGCCACAGACTGGGGCAGCCATCATACTAGCCTTGGAATCCTGGCATCAATGCAGTTATACAGAATCCTGCTACAGAATCTGTTACCAAGCCTCACAATAGTGTATCCAGCATACCCAGGATATGATTATTATCCAAGACCAGTGGTTGGGACACATTGATCAGGAGACATCTCATAAAAAGTAGGAGAGAGTAGAATGGATTATATATCTGTGTTTATAAAAAAGGAAAAACACAAGAACAACACATATCCACCTGTGTGTTATTCTTAAAAGCCAATAGATCAAGACTGACATGATAAGTGAAAAGGCAAATTTCCTGAATAATTCTGTTACCGGTATTGCTGATAGCTGTCTGTAGGACATAAATATTTACCTGCCTCGCAAAAGAGTCACCTGCTTTGACTGGTATCTCATCAACTTACTGTATAGCAGGCATGTCTAACTCACTACCATTGGTGGGCCGCTTCGACTGCCATACGTGCGTCAGTGAGGCGCACTGTAACAAATACTATTATACAAAGTTACTGTAGCTTTCTTTCCAATACTGAAAACTTAAAAAAATGTAGACGATTGTCGCGAATTTGCATCAAACCGCTTCCAGGCTGAATGCAGCCGAGGTGGCACATGTATTCCGCTTATGTCGGTTGCTGCATATTCGATACGTTCCAAGGATTGTATTGAAAGCGCTTCTCACCCCATCTAGTGGTCATAGTGGAAACTACAACCGCCTGATGGAAGCGAGGTGCTGGCGTTTCCATGCACGTGGATTTTGGCTGCTTACTTCGAGAAATTCTCCTCATTTGAGGTAAATTGCACTAAGATAAAAATACTTCTAAGCTGATTGTTTTCTTCTAATGCTGACATATCAGAATAGACTACACGTGACGAAAATTGCAGAAGTTATACGCCGTTTTCGCTATGTCGCTTTTTCGCTACATTTGGCAATAATGGCTGCATATGAATAATATTGTATTTAGGTGCAATATCATAGAAATTGGAATTCCTGTGCACAGATTTCAAATGCTTTTCATTTTGATCCTAGTTAATTTTTAGAATTAATGTAAAAATTACATACTGAGATATAAATGCGATTTCTGCCCTTTATTTTGAGGCAGAACTAAATGAACACATCAACTTTCTACGGGAAGCGAGCTGGTGGACTTCAAATCAGGGTTCCACCAGTTGAAAGTAATGACAGCTGTCTCAGTGACAGTGAGGATAGCGATGAAGACTACATACCTACACCATTATCACAAGGTGATGTTTCTGAAGATGAAAGCAGTGGTAATGAGAGTACTGACAATGAAAGCAGCAGTGATGAAGACTCTGACAGCAATAATGATGCACCTGCTAGCACCAGGAGGAATTGATCAATAACAGCATCAATAAAATAATCAATAAAATAATCCACATACCTGAGAGTGGAAAATTTGTTTAATTACTATTATACCAAATTATGCCTAATGTCGCTAATTTGCATCATACCTAAATTTATATTTAATATATGTGCTATATTCAAATTAACAATCTCCACTTAATTTAGCATCTATTTGACAGCAAAAACACAAATAATTAATTTTTTTATATAATTGTAAATAAATTCAGGCATCAAGGGGTTAAAGTTTAAAGAAAAGCAATTTATTTCCATACAATCTCCGTACAACAGTGTACAATTAGAGTCTTAGACTCTTAGCTATGTCCTTATATTATTATATTAAATTCATTATATTATATTCATTGCTTATATAGGAGTCTTACAGTGTGAGATCTATTTCTTTTGTCCCGACACTTGGCATCTCTTGTTAGTAACCAGTTCGTCAATATCAGGCTTGAAATCTTGTGCAGCTGCAACTTTTATGAGGGAGGAAATGTGTTCAACGGTAAGTCTTGAGCGATGTGGGGTTTTGGTACCTTTCATTAACGAAAACAATTGCTCATAAAGGTAAATGCTTCCGAACATAGACAGTACTCTCGATGGCAACTTACGGATCTGCACATACGAGGTTGGCAGGTAAGCATACAAGCCTGGCACACCAACTTTGTTGTATTTTGCCTTCAGAATAGAATCTGACTGTAGTTCAATCAATTCCATTTGGAAATTCTCAGGCGCATTCTCAACGTTGTAAGTGTATGGTGACGTAAACAGGAAGGCCTTCCTTAGAAGGCTGGCATCCTTCAACATCTGCAATAAGATGCTGCAGATGTTCTATCAGACGGTTGTGGCGAGCGCCCTCTTCTACGCGGTGGTGTGCTGGGGAGGCAGCATTAAGAAGAAAGATGCCTCACGCCTGGACAAACTGGTGAGGAAGGCAGGCTCTATTTTTAGCATGGGGCTGGACAGTTTAACATCTGTGGCAGAGCGACGGACGCTAAGCAGGCTCCTATCAATTATGGAAAATCCACTGCATCCATTAAACAGTGTCATCTCCAGACAGACTGCAGTCACTGTCCTGCTCCACTGACAGACTGAGAAGATCGTTCCTCCCTCAAACTATGCGACTCTTCAATTCCACCAGGGGGGTTAAACGCTAACATTATATAAAGTTATTGCCTGTTTTTACCTGCATTATTATCAATCTTTAATTTAATATTGTTTTTTTTTGTATCAGTAAGGTGCCGGATTAATAAAGTATCTATCTATCTATCTATCTATCTATCTATCTATCTATCTATCTATCTATCTATCTATCTATCTATCTATCTATCTATCTATCTATCTATCTATCTATCTAAGTCCTGTTCGTGTGAACTGAAATTACGAAAACGCTCACTGAATTCATTGCTCAGTAATTCAACTTGGAAAACAAATCCTTCAAAAATCAAATTTTACTTTACTAAGTTTACTTCAAAGTTTATATTGTAAAATAAGCCAATATGCAAAAAGCCCCCTGACCTACACTAATTTTACAAACTCAAAATCACAAAAATTTGTTAATAAACAACTCACCAACTTCTCGCATCCACTTCAGATCTTCAGCTGTAGTCTGCACTAACTGTTCGTTACAATACTAGCACAAAATTACATAAAACTAGAGCAAAAAAACGTGAAAATATGCGAGCTATTACTACTCGTGATGGTCAGTTCTGCCCAGTGGCCAGTCTCAGCAGCCCAGCCAGTAGTGTAACCTGCCAGGGGCGGCTCTAGGCTCGTGGCGGCCCTGGGCAGAGAAAGAATCGGTGGCCCCTTTGCCCGCCAATGTCAATATGGTATCTTATGCACGGCAGATGGCCACATCCATTGCGGACACTGCATAACCGCCTCGTGCTCATGACACACTTCTATATGCATGTGTCCGTAACTTGAAAACCAAGTGGCAGCCCATGATATTCTCATTACGGCAGAATTTGAATGCCAAATCATTACAGTTCGTCGCTCAGTCCACCGAGGTCACTCCGTACCCACTCTCTTATTTGAATTTTCTATTTCAGCAAACACCAGTCTGTTTCAAAAGAGAACAGCGGAATAATGATTTCATAAAGTTTGCCAAGAATGCAGTTGCTCTGATAGAAGGGCAAGTGACTTATCCAATGCTACTGCTCTGTACTTTATGCTTAATTATGATTTATTGTATCACATAAGCTGAGCATGAGGGTGAAGTCATTCCTAATAGTCCCACAAATTTACCAGTGGCAGGTTTGTGAACTGGCACAAGCCCACCACCTTCTAGGTAGCCCACTTGGGAACTGAGAAGACACTAGAGTTGATCAAGCTCTAATTTTTTTTGGCTGGGAATGAAGGAGATCTGCTGCTTTTGTGCTTCCTGTCTGGAATGTCAGCTGCAGAAAATTCCTTGGAAGGATCATGCTCTTGTCCCAATCCCACTTATTGATGCCCCATTTGAGCATCTAGGAGTAGATATTGTAGGACCCCTTGAACCCTCAGCTTGTGGCCATGAACATAAAGTATATTAGTGGCTGTTGATTATGCTACGATACTCAGAAGCTATCTCCCTGAATGTAGCTAATTCCAAAAACATTGCAAAGGAACTGGTAGTTATCATTACCTGTGTTAGCATCCCTAAAGAAGTCCTAATGGATCAAGGGATGCCTTTTACCTTAGAGTCATTCAGGGAGGTTGCCAAATTACTCTGGATTAAGCATTTAAAAACCCCAGTGTATCATCCTCAAACTGATGATTTAGCAAAGAGATTTAATCAAACGCTCAAACAGATGTTGTGAAAGGTGTTCAGCGAGGATTGGAGGAACTGGGATCAGTTACTCCCCCTCATGTTATTTGCACACCAGGAGGTCCCAAAAACGTCCCGGAGGTTCTCCCCATTTTAGTTATTACAGTGATGGGAACTTCGGGGATTACTAGACATTCTAAAAATCACACAGTTACTTGTTAGATTTGAAGAAAGAAAAAAAGGACATATTCTAAATGTAAACATGGAGCATGTGCAAACAGCAAAGGCTCACAATTATGATTGTGGATCGACTCTTCATAAATTCCATCTTGAAAATCAAGTCACGGTCCTCATTACCTATTAATATTTGAAATTACTTGCACTTTAGCAAGGCTACTATAAAATTAAGGAAAGGAAAGAACTGGCTGATGATTTTAGTGAAACATCCAAATCGACCAGTGGAACAAGTATACCAAAAATACTTGCTGAAACTGTGGAAGGACAAGGAACCTGATCCTTACTCCAGACAGCATCATTCCTTCTTTGCTCATTAAGTTCAAAACTCAGGGTTATTTCAAATACTCAATTAATGACAAAAGCTTGAAGCAGCTGTCTTATCTGTCCTGGAAGTAGTAAATGAACAACCCGGAAGAACCTCTCTGATTGTGCATGACATCATCACAGAGCCATGGGTTGTCATCCAAGAACACCAGTACCACCTCCCAGAGGCAAAGTGACCAGAAGTGGAGCTTGAGATTAGGAGAATGCTAGATCTTGGTGTAACTGAGGAATGTGTTAGTCCCTGGTCTAGCTCTATTGTCCTGGTCCCAAATCCGGACTGCAGTTGACCATTCTACAATGATTTCCGCCAACTTAAGTTTTCCAATTCAATGTTTACTACACAGCCTTGAGTGGATGAGTTCCTAGAGTGACATGGGAAAGCTTAATATCTGACACCTCAACATGACAAAGAGTATTGGCAAAATCCTTTAACGGAATTTGCAAAGGAAAAGACCATGTTTAGCACCCATAGCGCAAATTGGCAGTATGTACTCCCATTTGGATTGCATGGGGAACTGGTGATTTTCCAGCGCCTGGTGGATAGAGTACAATACCTATTGTGCCACCTACCTGGATGACATCTATTTCAGCACCTGGGAGGAACACGTACAACTCCTGTTTATGACTGTGACTGTATCAAGAACTTTTGAATGATTGATATTCAGTAGCTTGTGAATAAACATTTTCTATTACCTTTTCACAGAATCATGGTCATAAGAAGATTCTGCAAAAATGCTAGTAGAAATAGTTTGAGTTGTACAGACATCTCTGGAAAGGGCAAAGACTTTGTGGACTTGGCAACATTAGAGGTTTGAAATGCCTACTGTGGCATGAAACAAGATGGCAGCTGTTGGGTTCAAAAACTCTTGTGCTATAGGCAACTGTGCAGATTGCAGCCTGTGAAGTGTCTTTGTTTTGGTTTAAAGTGTCATCACGTGAATGCATCTCATCTGGCTGTACTGCCATTAAATCTTCAGTCCCAGTGACATGTGCTGTACCTCATTTAAAGCCAACAACATCTGCATACACAGCATTACAGAATTATGCAAAACATTGAAGGGGGTCACAAATGAACCACTGGGATGGACAAGGAGTATATAGAGAGAGTCAGGGAAAACTAGTATGAGTTATTAAAAGAGGGGTTAAAGGGTAAGAGATTATAGAATTTTCACAACAATGTACAGGATTTGTTTACATTAGGGAATCATATGACTCTATAAGAACATTGTAATAGAGGGTTTACTTTTTGAATATTATTTCCAGCTGTTGGAATAAAACAAGACAATACTTAGAAAACTCTCAATGTGGTAAGAGAGGTCCACTGTCTTTACCGATTGTTTATACATTTTTTAAATGAATTTATTCACAGATTTTGCGAAAATAGTTATTTACTCTACCACATTTGAAACCTACTTTTTGTTTTTAATGTGAGAAGCATTTGGTTAAAAAAACTGCACACAAAATAATATCAATTAAATACTTCTCAGTAACATAAAATTTTGTCATTCAAGGTATATATTACTGGAAAACATGAAATGCTTTTAAGTCTTAAAAATACATTGTATTCTTAAAATAAGTAAAGGTGTCCTGAATATCTTAACTTACAGTGGAAAACATCAAAACTTTTCGTCCCTCTATAACAAATATCTTATTTCATTTTAAGACATCCTTATAATGAACTATTTTTTCATGATAAGTAAATTGTAGACAAAGTTTCTAAATATTAGATAGATAGATAGATAGATAGATAGATAGATAGATAGATAGATAGATAGATAGATAGATAGATAGATAGATAGATAGATAGATAGATAGATACTTTATTAATCCCAATGGGAAATTCACATTCTCCAGCAGCAGCATAATGATACAATAAATAATATTAAATTAAAGAATGATAATAATGCAGGTGAAAAACAGACAATAACTTTGTATAATGTTAAATGTTAACGTTTACACCCCCGGGTGGAATTGAAGAGTCGCATAGTTTGGGGGAGGAACGAACTCCTCAATCTGTCAGTGGAGCAGGACATTGACAGCAGTCTGTCGCTGAAGCTGCTCTTCTGTCTGGAGATCATACTATTTAGTGGATGCAGTGGATTCTCCATAATCTCCACCACTGCCTCTGTCCAAGTGAGAGAGGGATCGGTGTAGCATATAGATGATGGCATCCTCCGCTCCCACCTTCTCCTGATATGCAAACTGCAGAGGGTCAAGGACGTGTTGAACCTGTGGCCTAAGGTGGTGAAGCAGCAGCCTCTCCATGGTCTTCATCACATGTGATGTCAGAGCAACAGGCCGAAAGTCATTCAGCTCACTAGGACGTGATACCTTTGGGACTGGGGTGATACAAGATGTTTTCCAAAGCCTCGGGACTATCCCCTGTTCCAGGCTCAGGTTGAAGATGCGCTGTAGAGGACCCCCCAGCTCCAATGCACAGACCTTCAGCAGTCGTGGCGATACTCCATCTGGACCCGCTGCTTTGCTGGCACGAAGTCTCCTCAGCTCTCTGCTCACTTGCGCTGTTGTAATTATGGGTGGGGATTTCTCTCCTATGCTGGTATCAGCAGAAGGATGTGTGGAGGGTGCAGTACTCCGAGGTGAGAGTGAGAGTGGGTTAGGGTGGTCAAACCTGTTAAAGAAGTTGTTCATTTGGTTTGCTCTCTTCACGTCTCTCTCGATGGTGGTACCCCGCTTTGAGCTGCAGCCAGTGATGATCTTCATCCCATCCCACACTTCCTTCATGCTGTTATTCTGCAACTTCTACTCCAGCTTTCTCCTGTACTGCTCCTTCGCCGCCCTGAGCTGGACTCGGAGTTCCTTCTGCACGCGCTTGAGCTCATGCTGATCACCGTCTTTAAAAGCCCTTTTCTTCTGGTTCAAAAGGCTCTTGATGTCACTTGTAATCCATGGCTTGTTGTTAGCATAGCAGTGTACAGTTCTTACTGGAACTACAATGTCCATACAGAAGTTGCTGTAGTCAGTAGTGCAGTCAACAACTTCATCAATGTTCTCACTATGAGATCCCTGCAGGATATCCCAGTCTGTAGTTCCAAAACATTCTCTCAGAGTATTCTCAGCCTCCGGGGTCCACTTCCTGAATAATCGTGTGGTTACAGGTAGGACTCTCACTTTTGGTTTATAGTGAGGCTGAAGCAGAACCAGGTTATGATCTGCTTTCCCAAGCGCAGGCAGCGGGGTGGCGCTGTATGCGTCTTTAACGTTTGCATACAGTAAATCAATAGTCTTATTTCCCCGGGTGTTACAGTCCACATACTGGGAGAATGCAGGTAATGTTTTGTCCAGCGTCACATGGTTAAAGTCCCCAGCGATTAGCACAAGCGCCTCAGGGTGCTGCGTTTGTAACTTAGCAACAGCAGAATGGATGATGTCACTCGCTGACTCCACGTCGTCCCGAGGAGGAATGTAAATGATAACAACAATGACGTGTCCAAACTCTCTGGGCAAGTAATACGGACATAAATTTACGGCCAACAGTTCAATGTCCCTGCAGCAAGTGGGACAAGTGGAGCAAGTGGAGATTTTGACGTTAACATGTCCAGAGTTGCACCACCGTGTATTGACATAGAGAGCGAGTCCTCCTCCTTTGTGCTTCCCAGAGGTACTTGCATCTCTGTCCGCTCTAACTGTGCTAAACCCGAGTAGTTCCACATTAGCGTCTGGGATGGTGGTAGTTAGCCACGTTTCGCAAAAACACAACAAACTGCATTCTTTGTAGGTTCTGACATTTTTCACCAGCACAGCCAGTTCGTCGATCTTATTTGAGATTGAGTTCACATTCCCCAGAATCACAGAAGGCACCGAAGGCTTAAAACGCCACTTTCTCGCAAGCCGCTTCATTTTTAGCTTAGTGCCGGCTCTGCTGCCACGATACCGCCTTCTTACCTCGTCGGGTAAATAGGGAACCACACCGGCACTGGCATTTGTTCTCAGCACTCGAAGTTGAGTACTTGAATAGGTGAGTCTCGGCGTGTAAAAATCCATGCCCATGTTGTAAAAGTAAGTGTGTCCAGTGAACAAATCCACATAAAAAAAAGTGATAGGAGTGATCAATAAATAAAAATAGAAAAATAAAAGTAGAAAAGTACACATACACATACAGTCATACACGGAGCTGCTGAAAAGGCTGCCACTCTCGGCGGTGCCGGATGTTCTAATATCTTACACATACAAATCTACTCAAGTCAGTTATTCTTAAAATAAAAAACAAGATCTATTATTTCTTTTCAAGATTGTCTGGCTTGTTAAGATTTCATTTTTTGCAGTGTGTGGTGGCCAGGGTTAAGCAAGCAAATAAATGAACTAGTGCAGAAAATGCAGCATTTGTGCCAAAGAGTAATTCAGTCTGATACAGCCACTGATGCCTAGTGAACTGCCAGAGAGACCTTGGGAAAAACTAGCTGCAGATATTCTTTCACTTAAAGGCCACAACTACTTATTAGTGGTGTACTATTTCTCCCGATTTGTGAAAATTGCTAGACAGGCTTCCACAAAATCAGAAGATGTTTTGGTTCATTTTAAGTCTCTTTTCCAGGCATATTATTCTTGAAATTGTGTTCTTAGATAATGGTTGTCAATTTTCTACATACAGCTTTGCTCATTTTGCAAATCCATATGGGTTCCAATACACAACTAGTACTGCAAACTTTGCTCAGAGTCATGTCCAGACAATGTCTATCACAGAACTACTACATTTATCTGCTTTAATTACCAGATTGAGAGAAATATGACTAACTTAAACAAGAGACACCATCCAAGAAATCCAGTTTCACTTTGGCCAAGACAGGAGATGTGGGTCACAGATACAGAGTACCAAGGGACTGTAATATCAGTACATCCTTCTGTCCGTTCTTACTTAAATGAAGAGGCACACTCTAGGTATTGTGAGGAGAAACTGAAAAAAATTATTTTGCCAATGCAATCAGTTCAGAGGGACAACGCTCCAGGTCCTACAGAAGAAGTCACATCAGCTTCTCACCTTTCCCTAGTTCAGCCACTACCGACGGTCATTAGGACAAGCATTGGAAGAGAGGTGATTAAACTACAAAGACATAAATATAGGGAAAAAATTTGGTCATGAGAAAATAATTTGCATACATTTGAGTATTACATACAGAAATAAGAGTGTGCATCTCTGTTCATGAGCATTTAGGTTTAGAAACTTAAACTTCCTAATTAAAACTGGAGTAGATAACTGTTGATGCTGCACCTTTGATCTTAAGACAGGAGATGTGGTGATATCTGTTTTCTGAAAGTGTTATATAGGTTAATACAGTAATAATGCAAGTTATCACTGAGGAGGCAGAGATTCCACATAAGAATAACTAAGATTGAAACCTGCAAGGATGTACTTAAGAGTTGCATGTACACCTGAATCTTTACTTAGTTCCAATTACCTCACAGTGATGAATCCTTTTTTGATGGGTCCAGATGGAGTATTGCCACAACTGCTGAAGGTCTGTGCGTCAGAGCTGGGGAGTCCTCTACAGCGCATCTTCAACCTGAGCCTGGAACAGGGGAGAGTCCCGAGGCTTTGGAAAACATCTTGCATCACCCCAGTCCCAAAGGTATCACATCCTAGTGAGCTGAACGACTTCCGGCCTGTCGCTCTGATGTCACATGTGATGAAGACCATGGAGAGGCTGCTGCTTCATCACCTGAGGCCACAGGTCCAACATGCCCTCGACCCTCTGCAGTTTGCATACCAGGAGAAGGTGGGAGCGGAGGATGCCATCATCTACATGCTACACCAATCACTCTCCCACTTGGACAGAGGCAGTGGTGCTGTAAGAATTATGTTTCTACACTTCTCTAGCACCTTCAACACCATCCAACCTCTGCTCCTTAAGGACAAGCTGACAGAGATGGGAGTAGATTCATACGTAGTGGCATGGATCGTGGACTATCTTACAAACAGACCTCAGTATGTGCATCTCGGGAACTGCAGGTCTGACATTGCGGTCAGCAACACAGGAGCGCCGCAGGGGACTGTACTTTCTCCGGTCCTGTTCAGCCTATATACATCAGACTTCCAATACAACTCAGAGTCCTGCCAGGGCTGCATCAGGAGTGGGCAGAAGGAGGAGTATAGGAACCTCATCAAGGATTTTGTTAAATGGTGCAACTCAAACCACCTACACCTGAACACCAGCAAAACCAAGGAGCTGGTGGTGGATTTTAGAAGGCCCAGGCCCCTCATGGACCCCGTGATCGTCAGAGGTGACTGTGTGCAGAGGGTACAGACCTATAAATACCTGGGAGTGCAGCTGGATGATAAATTAGACTGGACTGCCAATACTGATTCTCTGTGCAAGAGAGGACAGAGCTGGCTATACTTCCTTAGAAGACTGGCGCCCTTCAACATCTGCGATAAGATGCTGCAGATGTTCTATCAAACGGTTGTGGCGAGCGCCCTCTTCTACGCAGTGGTGTGCTGGGTAGGCAGCATTAAGAAGAAGGACGCCTCACGCCTGGACAAACTGGTGAGGAAAGCAGGCTCTATTGTAGGCATGGAGCTGGACAGTTTGACATCTGTGGCGGAGCGACGGGTGCTCAGCAGGCTCCTATCAATTATGGAGAATCCACTACATCCACTAAACAGTGTCATCTCCAGACAGAGGAGCAGCTTCAGTGACAGACTCCTGTCACTGTCCTGCTCCACTAACAGACTGAGGAGATCGTTCCTCCCCCAAACTATGCAACTCTTCAATTCCACCCGGGGGGGGTAAACGTTAACATTATTCAAAGTTATTGTCTGTTTTTACCTACATTTTTATTACTCTTTAATTTAATATTGTTTTTTGTATCAGTATGCTGCTGCTGGAGTATGTGAATTTCCCCTTGGGATTAATAAAGTATCTATCTATCTATCTATCTATCTATCTATCTATCTATCTATCTATCTATCTATCTATCTATCTATCTATCTATCTATCTATCTATCTATCTATCTATCTATCTATCTATCTTTAAAATGCTACCTTGACAATCCTTACCAACTCTTATAATGGGAAATGTATAGCATCTCTGAAATAAAGTGGAAGAATTTAGGATAAATGCATGCTTTTAGATGGATTACAGAGAAGCACATTTTGATATTTACGAAACCTGGTAAATGGAAACTATTCAGATGGCCACTTATGAGGCCATAAGTTAGTTTTATCTCCATAAAACCCTAGCCAACGATCAAAAATAATCATAATCACTGACCTTTAAGTAGTTTAAGATGATACTCCCAGAAGGAAAAAAAAGAACAAACTTGGAACATCAGCATGTAGGGTATCATCATATTCATCATCAGCAGCCTTAAAATAGCACAAAATGACATTCCACATACCTAAATTACCAATCTTCATCTTTTTCAAAATTTTTTGAGAATGCGTTCCTTTGACCTCATAGGGTTAAACCTCTGACATAACATTCACAATTTTATGTCCTTCTGATCATTTTTTGCTGAAGACACCTAATGGTTTACTCTTTATCATAAGGATGAAATTTCCTGCACAAAACATGGTCCTAAAAAATGTTTTTTCAGGTCCAGCAGAATAAACATTGGGGAATCTTCATGTCTACACTTCAAGAGGAGTTGAGTGGTGTGTTATATGTGTGGGTTCTTGGCAACTCAGAAGCTGCCAGAAAAAAAAAAAAAGTTTGCGCAAGCCTTGTGCTCAGAACTGTAAAAAGTATTCAGAAATGGCACCTTAGAAGTAAGGTATGCCAGCCTGGAATAGATTAAACGGCCAAAATTATTTATGTGCATGTCCAGAAACAATTGAAGCATTAAAGACAACATTTTAAGAGGTTATTGTTGATGTACAGTATACTTCCATCCACTCAATTTTAATAGTGAGAGATTACAACACATACTATGACAATGCTTAGCTCCACTATTTAAAAAAATAAAGAAGTTAGTTTGGAGTCAATTTTTTATTTTTTGGGGGGTTCACTAACGGCGTCTCTCAGGGCCATAACATTGGGAGATTCATTGACAACTGTAAATAGTTCAAGTTCAAAGTCGTTCGTTTTTGCTTTTACAAGGTGTATTATTTATTTATTTATTTATTGACTGTTCCAGCAAACTGTTCTGCAATCCTTTCTTCGTCCTTCTGTGTTTCTTCCTTTTTGAACCCGACACGTTGAGGTCGTTACAATATGTAACCATCTACAGGGGAATTCTCAATAATAAGACAGGGAGATCCCTTGCGGAATTATTTAACCTGGAGTCAAGAGGTATTAGTTCATATCTTCACAAAGTGAGACTTGGAAGTACAGTATATTCAGTATCATTAGTTAAAACTGTATAAACTAACTTAGTACGAATTTAAGAAATTTTCTATTTTCTTGCGACCCTATTGCCTGTTTACACAAAAAAAATGACCACCTTAAAAACACCAAGCCTTTTCTTCAACTCATTCAGATAAAATGGTTTTGTAAATGTCTGGAATACGAGAACCAAATCTCTGTACGTAAATATTGTACATAACTCGTTACAATTACATAAAGTTAATGATTCTTACTTACCTTGAAGGATGAAATTTACTGTATCCGGATGTTACTGCTTAATTCTGAGGATGCGTTCACAACCAGGGTGTCGAAATATTTATATAAATTCGCACAATTTTAAAAACTAAATTGGCGTCCTATTTAACAATTTAATGTTTTCTTATCCAACCCATGCTTAATCCACTTTTGATCCGCGAACTGGCGGAGTCCACTCTCAGCACCGCCTGGTGAAGAGGCTATAACATGCGACATCCAGTTATAAAGAAAACCCACGGACACACAAAGAGAAGGTGCAAACTGCACAGACAACATCCCGTCTCCGGATTGAACTCTATGGAGGCTGGATCGTGGATGTTGCAGCAGCACAAACACCTGCGCTATAAAATGACAATTTCTTCTAAATGGAGCATTGAACTTGCTAATAATTTCATCTGTGTGCTCATCGTGATCTGTTAGAGGATATCTTTTGAAACCTTATTGGGCAAGCTCCAGAAAAAAGTAATCATATCAGATCGTTTAATAAGTGAACTTTAGTCTTCACGCATTAAAACAATCCCTGTAGAATAACTGTTCTTTAAAATTCGAGAGGAAGGGGTGGTTATAAAAGTCAGATCACTATGTGTTGGAGTTTGCATTGCTTCTAGTCCATCTTTTTCCTATTATTTTGATTACACCGTGTTCACTAGTACGCACCGACATGAGGCGTGTATCAGGTAGGAGAGTCAGCCCAAGTCTTTTGGGCTGCGGAAACCCCTTCGACCCAAAAACTAGACGGGTGAGTGAATTAACGTGAAGACTGGAAGCCAGGTGTAGGAATAAGAATAATATTTGAGAAGATCTTTCATCCCATCTAGCTCCTTTGTTCAGCCAATAGCTAAACTGTCCTTACATCGCATCCAAAATAATTCCTAAATGTTAACAAGGTATCTGTTTAGATAGAGGGCGTGGATAAAAGAAAGGAATTAAAAAAGTTTACAATTGTTTATCATAAAACACACGAGTAGTCGGAATATGGAAATACGATTTTTAAACAAATACCATTTCAACCTAAATTCTGGTAATGGGACTGTGTCAGTTAAGAAGTACAATTTTTCATAATTTAAATGCAGGAACGTTTTCTATTTAGCTATAAAATACCACGGTCTTTCACGCTTCAGAATAAATTACTTATATTTTCATGATGTCTACATTTTATGGTAAGCAACTAAAATAAAATGAGAAGGCAGTGCAAAACAAACAGCAGTAGAACGTTCTTAGGTTACAGAAAACTGTCTTGTATGTCTGTAGTACTAGGATGTTGTACCGTGTTAGCCATTATGAATGTAGTGAGAAGTCCAGCAAAATGACACCTTTTATTGGTGTCTGGCTAACTAAAAAGATTACAATATGCAAGCTTCCGAGGCAACCCAGGCCTCTTTTTCAGGCAAGATGTTGACACCAGTAAAAGGTGTCATCTTGCTTGACTTCTCATTAGATTACAGAAAAAAAAGTTAAACCAGCAGTTACTGACAAAAACAAAACGATGCGAAAGTCATTCGCAAGCAAAATGATTACACCCAGTCTCAAATACCAATCAAGGGAATATTTTAACAATCACTTGTAGTCCATCCATCCATTCTCCAACCCGCTGAATCTGAACACAGGGTCACGGGGGTCTGCTGGAGCCAATCCCAGCCAACACAGGGCACAAGGCAGGAACCAATCCCGGGCAGGGTGCCAACCCACTGCAGGACACACACAAACACACCCAGCACACACTAGGGCCAATTTAGAATCGCCAATCCACCTAACCAGCATGTCTTTGGACTGTGGGAGGAAACCGGAGCGCCTGGAGGAAACCCACGCAGACACAGGGAGAACATGCGAACTCCACGCAGGGAGGACCCGGGAAACGAACCCGGGTCCCCAGGTCTCCCAACTGCGAGGCAGCAGCGCTACCCACTGCGCCACCGTGCTGCCCCACTTGTAGTCTCTCTGGTAAACAGAGCAGTCAATATAATGGTTATTGCATAATAAATATATCACTGCCTTTGGAGGTGCTTCTGCATGCTTTTCGGAGAATCAAGAGCTGGAAAAGTGGTTACATAAGACATTTTTAATTCTTAAAATGACTCTATTTTTGAAGAAATTTAAAACCCAATTACAAAGAAATTAAAAAATCACAAAGTATTTCAGGTCGCGTTAAATTAATCGTTTAAAGAAAGTACCGCGAGTTTAAAGATTGCAAACACCAACCCAAGAAAAGCGAAAACGTGTGTAATGATCTTGCATATCTCGTTACTCCGCATAATAATTACAGCATAGGAAACTGCCTTCAATAAATATATCAAACAATTACAGTTTAGTCCTTGTCTTAAGCCAATAAAACGAAAGTAACCTATGCCTGCAGCATCTAACTGGTATTTATAGCTAGGAACTAAAGCGTAAAGGTATTGACATATCTTGTTACTCCGAATAATAATACATCATAGGAAACTCCCTTCAATAAATATTTCAAACAATCACACTTTTGTCCTTGTCATAAGCCAGTAAAACAAAAGTAACCTACACCACTGCCTGCAGCATCTAACTAGTCAGTATTTAGAAAAGCTGAGAACTAAAGCGTAGCGGTAATGATGAGCTCAGCTGAACGAGGCTATACAGCCGTACAGTTGTGTAGCCTTCTTTCCTTTTCAGGGTTTAAATAACCAGTAACATTTCCTCCTCTATCAGTCCATTTACCCGATTGAAGCCGCTTGCCACTAAGCTAAATACATGATTTAAAGTGTTATAACGCAAACGTTCTGAGACAGTTAACAAATGCTGGTTAAGAAAAGTGACACCTTCTATATGTGGAACACGCTATACTGGAGTTTAAGCTGTTTTATTATTTGATCTGTATTCATTATTAGTGTACACTTTATACTCCAAGAATTCTCTAACAACTCCACTTGGGGAAAAAAAAAAAACAAATCCGCAAGGTTAATCAGTTTGAGCTAACAAATTACTTGAATAAGGTCTTAATGGAATAAGGCTCGCTCTCAGTCTCCCAGCCGTAAGGCTAGATTTCGTTATTGGTCGGTATTACTAATCAGATAATGCAACCAGAAAAAGTAAAGTTATATCATAATACACACACTTTCTTTTTTAGTTTTTAAGTAAGAAAAACAAAAAATACCTAGTGTGTGTTAGAAAGAGACAGCGGTAATTGAGAGACACGACTCATATTGCAGTGTGCGCCTCCTAGCTTGCACAAGAATACGTATCATGGGATGTTCACGAAGCAAAAGAGATGCACATGTACTAGTCATTTCCGCATAGAGAAATATTTATTTGTAATAACTAAGAGTCAGTAGTATCCTGAATCAATAAGAAGTGTTCCTAGATGACCAGAGACCACACACACACGTATACCTATTCAAATACAGGTATATAGCTTCGATTAAATAAGTCATTATTTCATTCTGAGCTGCTGTGTGGAATTCTCTGCATCATTTACCAGTGTCCTGACAGACACTCCAGAGTGAACACTGCAAGTCCTGAACTTATTACAGATACAGTCCTCCAGTCCTAGACTCTTGACCTGTCTGCCAGCCTATCTTAAAGAACCCTTAAAGTATCCTGGTCAAGTTCCTTTCACATTTCTGGTGCATACAACACACCCATCAGCAGAACAGGAAAGGTACAGCCTCATCTCCTACCAGTCAGTACAGTTTCTATGGAGGAGGGAATAGAATGCACACCACAGTGGATGGGTGGGTTGTACAAGATAAGAAAACACCTTTACTTCAAACAGAAGATGCTGATTTCTTACCACTGAGATACACATTAGTTATTCATGACCTTGAACTTGAGAATCAACAGTTAACACGGTTGACTCAGTCCATGAGAGATGAGATTAAACACTTATGGGAGATGCAGGGAGGCCTTCAAGGGGAATTAAAAGCAAATCAGTAACTGCCTTCAGCCTACAGGCAACTGATCAAGCTCTCCCACTGCCTGCAACCAGAACTCACATTAGATCATTAGAAAAGACTGCCCTTAACCTTGATCCAAATACTCCTCCAGTAACCACTCCACGACACGGACAAGTGGCCGATAGACAGGAATGTGCCCCTCTTAATGGCAGTGAACCTAGTACAGGCCGAAACATGATTCACCATAAAGCATCAGGAGAGCAGTAAGCTCTTATGGTTCCAGATCCCCAAGCCATTCAATACCGGAATGAAGAATCTTCTCTTATTTATGGATCTGTAGACCATTGCTCTCCACAACCAAGTTATCTGTTACATACGCCTACTAGTCACAATAAGGATATCAAGAAATCAGAGCCACTAGAATTGACAAAACCCTATTCAGTACCTGATGAACACCATTGTCCTTATATTCCCATACCACATTCTGTTCAAACAGGGCAGCAGAACAGTGTTTTTAAGCAGGAAATAACATAAAGTTGTCCAAAGCCAACCATTCCATATTTCAGCCACAGAGACCCAAGCAAGTTGGCCCATCTCAGATTAGCTCTAGTGAACCTACGGCCAGAAGATGCCACTGATCTCTTTAAATATCAGGTGTTGTTGGATCATCTTAAGCTAGAAGATGCACGTCTAATAGCTGATTCATTTCTGAATTCTGTTACTCCCTACACGGACACCATGGAATCATTAACAGAAAGATCTGGACAACCTCACCAACTAGCTTTAAGCAAACTAGCTGTGGTTATGGACTCTCTTGATATTCAACCTGGTGATGCAGCAGGATTTGAAAGGTTTGCCCTTCAGATACAAGCCTTAGTGGGCCTACTCCAAACTTTAGGTCCAAAGGGTCATATTGAATTATGTTGTAGCTCACATGTTGCTCGCTTACTAACCAAGTTACTTTCGGAGTTGAGGTCATCCTTTAGAAGACAAATGTGTTACCAACAGGGCACTATTCATACTCTTCTGGATCTGGCAAAATGGCTTAAGTTCGAATCCATCCATCCATCCATCCTCTTCCGCTTATCCGAGGTCGGGTCGCGGGGGCAGCAGCCACTTCTTCTAGCTCTTCCGGGAGAATCCCGAGGCGTTCCCAGGCCAGCCGGGAGACATAGTCCCTCCAGCGTGTCCTGGGTCTTCCCCGGGGCCTCCTCCCTGTTGGACGTGCCTGGAACACCTCACCAGGGAGGCGTCCAGGAGGCATCCTGATCAGATGCCCAAGCCACCTCATCTGACTCCTCTCGATGCGGAGGAGCAGCGGCTCTACTCTGAGCCCCTCCCGGATGACTGAGCTTCTCACCCTATCTTTAAGGGAGAGCCCAGACACCCTGCGGAGGAAACTCATTTCAGCCGCTTGTATTCGCGATCTCGTTCTTTCGGTCACTACCCATAGCTCATGACCATAGGTGAGGGTAGGAATATAGATCGACCGGTAAATTGAGAGCTTTGCCTTATGGCTCAGCTCCTTTTTCACCACAACAGATCGATGCAGAACCCGCATCACTGTGGACGCCGCACCGATCCGCCTGTCGATCTCACGCTCCATTCTTCCCTCACTCGTGAACAAGACCCCGAGATACTTGAACTCCTCCACTTGAGGCATATCTCGCTCCCAACCCTGAGAGGGCACTCCACCCTTTTCCGGGTGAGGACCATGGTCTTGGATTTGGAGGTGCTGATTCCCATCCCAGCCGCTTCACACTCAGCTGCGAACCGATCCAGAGAGAGCTGAAGATCACGGCCTGATGAAGCAAACAGGACAACATCATCTGCAAAAAGCAGTGACCCAATCCTGAGTCCACCAAACCGGACCCCCTCAACACCCTGGCTGCGCCTAGAAATTCTGTCCATAAAAGTTATGAACAGAATCGGTGACAATGGGCAGCCCTGGTGGAGTCCAACTCTCACTGGAAACGGGTTCGACTTACTGCCGGCAATGCGGACCAAGCTCTGACACCGGTTGTACAGGGACGGAACCGCCCTTATCAGGGGGTCCGGTACTCCATACTCCCGGAGCACCCCCCACAGGATTCCCTGAGGGACACGGTCGAACGCCTTTTCCAAGTCCACAAAACACATGTAGACTGGTTGGGCGAACTCCCATGCACCCTCCAGGACCCTGCTAAGGGTGTAGAGCTGGTCCACTGTTCCGCGACCAGGACGAAAACCACACTGTTCCTCCTGAATCCGAGGTTCGATTATCCAACGGACCCTCCTCTCCAGAACCCCCGAATAGACTTTTCCAGGGAGGCTGAGGAGTGTGATCCCTCTGTAGTTGGAACACACCCTCCGGTCCCCCTTCTTAAAGAGGGGGACCACCACCCCGGTCTGCCAATCCAGAGGCACTGTCCCTGATGTCCATGCGATGTTGTAGAGACGTGTCAACCAAGACAGCCCTACAACATGCAGAGCCTTTAGGCACTCCGGGCGTATCTCATCCACCCCCTGCCACCAAGGAGTTTTTTGACCACCTCGGTGACCTCAGTCCCAGAGATGGGGGAGCCCACCTCCGAGTCCCCAGGCTCTGCTTCCTCATTGGAAGGCATGTTATTGGGATTGAGGAGGTCTTCGAAGTACTCCCCCCACCGATCCACAACGTCCCGAGTCGAGGTCAGCAGCGCACCATCCCCACCATATACAGTGTTGACACTGCACTGCTTCCCCCTCCTGAGACGCCGGACGGTGGACCAGAATCTCCTCAAAGCCGTCCGAAAGTCGTTCTCCATGGTCTCCCCAAACTCCTCCCATGCCCGAGTTTTTGCCTCAGCAACCACCGAAGCTGCATTCCGCTTGACCTGCCGGTACCTATTAGCTGCCTCCAGAGTCCCACAGGACAAAAGGGACCAGTAGGATTCCTTCTTCAGCTTGACGGCATCCCTCACCGCCGGTGTCCACCAACGGGTTCGAGGATTGCCGCCATGACAGGCACCGACCACCTTACGGCCACAGCTCCGGTCAGCCGCCTCAACAATAGAGGCACGGAACATGGCCCATTCGGATTCAATGTCCCCCACCTCCCTCGGGACATGGTCAAAGTTCTACCGGAGGTGGGAGTTGAAGCTACTTCTGACAGGGGGCTCTGCCAGACGTTCCCAGCAGGCCCTTACAACACGTTTGGGCCTACCAGGCCTGACCGGCATCCTCCCCCACCATCAAAGCCAACTCACCACCAGGTGGTGATCAGTTGATAGCTCCGCCCCTCTCTTCACCCGAGTGTCCAAGACATGTGGCCGCAAGTCCGACAACACGACCACAAAGTCGATCATCGAACTGAGGCCTAGGGTGTCCTGGTGCCAAGTGCACATATGAACACCCCTATGCTTGAACATGGTGTTCGTTATGGACAATCCGTGACGAGCACAGAAATCCAATAACAAAACACCACTTGGGTTCAGATCGGGGGGGCCATTCCTCCCAATCACGCCCTTCCAGGTCTCACTGTCATTGCCCACGTGAGCATTGAAGTCTCCCAGCAGTACGAGGGAGTCCCCAGATGGTATGCCCTCTAGCACACCCTCCAGGGACTCCAAAAAGGGTGGGTACTCCGAACTGCTGTTCGGCGCATACGCACAAACAACAGTTAGGACCCGTCCCCCCACCCGAAGGCGAAGGGAGGCTACCCTCTCATCTACTGGGGTTAACCCCAATGTACAGGCTCCAAGTCGGGGGGCAATAAGTATACCCACACCCGCTCGGCGCCTCTCACCGGGGCAACTCCAGAATGGTAGAGAGTCCAGCCCCTCTCAAGGAGATTGGTTCCAGAGTCCAAGCTGTGCGTCGAGGTGAGCCCGACTATATCTAGCCGGAACCTCTCAACCTCACGCACAAGCTCAGGCTCCTTCCCCTTCAGAGAGGTGACATTCCACAACCCAAGAGCCAGCTTCTGTAGCCGAGGATCGGACCGCCAAGGTCCCCGCCTTCGGCCACCACCAAACTCACACTACACCCGACCTCCTTGGCCCCTCCCATAGGTGGTGAGCCCACTTAAGTTCGAATCTTGGTGCCAAAATTATGAGAGTCAGAGCAGAGGCAAAGGACACAAGGATTGAATGACGCATAGACCAGACAAGCAGAAGAGATCCAGGAGCTGAAACCTGACAGACCATTGTCTTTCATGGCATAGAGCAGTCTTCAGTTTTGACTACTGTGTCATCATTAGCATCAGTGTCACAGTCTACAAGTAAGAAGCCTGAGAAGAGCAGAAGTTTCTGCCCATACTATGATAGCACTGAGCATTACCTGAGTCAATGCTCTCAATATCAATAGCTTTATCAGGAGCAGATAATCAACTAGTTTAAAACTAAGAGTAGGTGTTGGAGGTGTGAATGAGCCCATCAAGCAGTTCAGTGCACACTGAAAAAGCTATGCCATCTCTTTTACAGGAAGCATCTTCAGATCCTACATGAAGTAAATGATAGAGCACCAAAGGAGGGAATTTGTTTAATAAGTTCTACCAGTAAAACTCTGTACCTGGATAAACCTGAAGGCTCTAACCGTGTCCTCCTTAAAATAATCAAAGTTCATGTGCAACACCAAGATAAGGTTTTAGACACATATGCTATTCTTTTTTTTAAATTTTATTTATTAATTTTATTATACTCATTCAATACAAATAGATCCATTTATACAAAAAGGATTGAAGACAAATCAAACCCCACCCTTGAGAAGGAGAGCATGGTCAAAGGAGAATTGCTAAGGGCTTTTTAATAGGGCAAAAATAAACAAGGAAAATATATATATATATATATATATATATATATATATATATTTATATATATAAATAAATAAATGGAGAAGGAAAAGAAATGCGGAAATAATTATTTCTTCTTATTCTGAAATATTATTGATTAGATCCTCCCAGGTTTTGAAAAAATTCTGTACAGATCATCTAAATGAGAATTAGATTTTTTTCCAATTTCAAATAATATAAAACATCGCTTTCCCACTGACTTATCAGAGGAGAGTTAGGATTCTTTCAATTTAACAAAATACGTCTGTGTGCCAAAAGTGTAGTGAATGCAAACACAGTTTGCTTGTCCTTCTCCACTTCAAGTCCATCTGGAAGAACACCAAACACAGCTGTTAATGGGTTAGGGGGGATTGTGATACAAAGGCTGTCTCAAAGGCACTTAAAAATTTTGGTAAAAAATTAAGTTAATTTGGTGCAGGCCCAAAACATGTGACCCAGTGAGGCAGGAGCTTGGTTGCAGCGTTCGCAGGTTGGATCTTGCCCTGGAAACATTTTGGACAGTTTTAAGTGAGACAGATGAGCTCGATATATAATTTTTAGTTGAATAATTCTATGCTTAGCGCATATGGAGCTCGAGTGAATTCTCTGCAATGCTACCTTCCACTCCTTTTCTGATATATTAATTAAGAGATCTTTTCCCATTGTCCTCTTGGATCTTTGAAAGGAAGGGACTCTAACATAATTTAATATAATGTGGAAATGGTGTCTAATTCCTTGAAATTGAGCAGTATTTTTTCAAGCATGGTGGAGGGTACAAGATGAGGAAAATCGGGCAGTTTCTGTTTAACAAAGTTTCTAATTTGATAATAGTGAAAGAAATGTGTAGCTGGGAGGTTGAATTTGGAACATAATTGTTCAAAGGATGCAAAGCTATTGTCTATATAAAGATCTCTGAGCAATTTAATCCCAAATCTTTTCCAGGTATTAAAAACTGGATATGTTTGCGAGTGTTGAAAGAGGTGGTTCTCCTGCAGGGGTGCCACAGATAAAAGATTTTTCATTTTAAATTGCTTTCTAAATTGGTTCCATATTCTGAGTGAGTAAAGCACAATTGGGTTATTAGTATATTTGCGATAACTTGCATTTATTGGAGCGCAGAGCAGGGAGTATAAAGAAGTACTACAGGATTTTACTTCTATTGTGGACCAAGCTTGTGTATGTTCATTTATTTGTGTTTGCTGCCCAGTAATAAAACTGAAAATTAGGTAGAGCCATGCCACCTTCTGCCTGAGGTCTGTGTAGGGTCGCTCTTCAGACACATGAGTGTGTCTGAGTTTCAAATAAATGAGGTTATAGTTGAACCTAATTGTTAAAAAATGATTTATTGATATATATTGGAATGTTTTGAAATAAAAAAAGAACTTTAGGAAGGATATTCATCTTAATAGCGTTAATTCTTCCAGCTAGAGTGAGATGAAGGGTTGACCATCTTTGCAATTCTTGCTTAATTTTTTCCATACAGACGTCAAAATTTTGTTGATAAAGAGCTTTATGTTTACTTGTGATATTTACCCCTAGGTATTTAAACTGTTCTGCAATGGTAAAAGGTAGGGTGTCCAATCTAATATTATAAGCTTATGAATTCACTGGAAAGAGTATACTTTTATTCAGATTAATTCTGAGACCGGATATCTTTTGAAATTCTGTAAGTGCTGTTAAAACTGCAGGCAGTGTTTTCTGGGTCTGATACAGTATATATAAAACCATATCATCTGCATATAGAGAAATTTTCTGTTCCAGACCTTCTCTGATAATCCCCTTTATCTGATAAGAATTTCGACAGTGGACCACCAGTGGTTCAATGGCGATTGCAAACAGCAGTGGTGACAAGGGGCATCCTTGTCTGGTGCCACGTTCTAGCTTAAAGTAGTCTGAACAAATATTGTTAATACAAACTGAAGCTTCTGGATTGGTATACAGTAGTTTGATCCATGCACACCTATTCGGACCAAACCCAAATTTCTCTAATGCAGTGAAAAGGTAGTTCCATTCAATCATATCAAATGCTTTTTCTGCATCTAGTGATAATAATATCTCTGGGATGTTTGACTTTGCTGGTGAATATAATACATTAAACAGCCGTCGGAGATTGGAAGATAAGTGTCAGCCTTTAATAAATCCAGTTTGATCCTGTGATATTACCGAAGGCAGCACTTTCTCCATCCTTCTAGCTATGATTTTGAGAGTATCTTAACATCATTATTCAGGAGTGAAATTGGTCTGTATGATGCACATTGTAACAATGCTTGATGTAAAGTTTGAGGTAGAATTTGAATTTCTCTAGCTTCTGTAAGTGTTGCCAATAAGAGGGGAGCTAGCTGAGTGGAGAATTTCTTATAAAATTCTACAGGTTAGCCGTCAGGGCCTGCTGATTTCCCGCTTTGAAGTGACTTTATAGCATCTAGTAATTCTGATAGGGTCAGAGGTTTTTCCAGTTCCTCAGCAGTTAAAGTATCTATTTGTGGTGTCTGTAATGTATCCAGAAATGCATTAGATTGTGTGTTGTCTTCTTTAAACTCAGAAGAATATAAGATTTTATATTAATCACTAAATGTGTGCATTATATTTTTATGGTCAATGATTTCTTCTCTATCCGTGTTGGTGATTACTGGGGTTGCATTGCGAACCTCTTGCTTGTGGATTTGTTGAGCTAAAAGCTTATTAGCTTTCTCTCCATGTTCATAGTAATGATGTCTTGACTTATAAATAAGTTGTTCAGTTTCTTTAGTTGTCAAGATGTTGAGTTCTGTATGCAGAGCCTGCCTTTTCCTATGAAGAGCCTCACTTGGACCCCTGGCTTGTTCTTCATCTATTCTAGTAATTTCGCTTCTTAGCTCTTGACGCTTTCTTGGTTTCTAATTTATATCTGTGGGAAAGATATGAAATAATTTGTCCTCTTAAGAAGGCCTTTAGAGTTTCCCAAAGTGTTCCTGCAGAAACCTCTGAGGGTGTGTTTGTCTCTAGGAAGAAGCCGATTTGTTTGGATATAAATTCTGTGCAGTTCTCGTCTGCTAATAGAAGAGGGTTAAGATGCATTCTGCGAGGTGAGTGTGAGGGGCTTAATGATTTTAGCTCCAAGACTAGAGGGGCATGGTCGGAGATAACAATTGTGTCGTATTTGCACGATTTAATCATAGGCAAGAAATTATTATCTATAAAAAAATAATCAATTCTTGAGTAGGCATGATGCACTGGTGAGTAGAACGAATATGTTCTTGAGTTTGGGTTAAGAAACCTCCAGGGGTCTGATAAGTTGTGGTTAGTTACAAATTTGTAATTGTCTTTGCAGTGTTATATGTCGCCCCCCCTGTGACGGGAGTCCTATCTAAGAGTGGATTTAAAATACAATTAAAGTCCCCAGCCATTATAATTTTATGAGTGTTCACATTGGGAATGGATGCAAATAGATTTTGCATGAATTCCTTATCATCGACATTGGGTGCATGAACATTTATCAAAATCATTTTACAATTAAACAAGTTTCACATGACCATCACATATCTCCCTTCAGGGTCCGATACTACATCTGATGCTACAAATGGGACTGTTCTATGTATGAGAATTCCCACACCTCTAGTTCTCTTTGTAAAGCTAGAATGGAACATTTGGCCAGTCCAGTCTTTTTGTAGTCTGGACTGATCCTTGCTTAGTAAGTGGGTCTCCTGTAAAAATACTATTTTAGTGTTTAAGCCTGTTAGGTGAGAGCATACTTTCTTTCTCTTTAATTCGTGATTCAGGCCTTTAACTTTCCAGCTCACAAAGTTAACTGTCCCATCATGGAGACACTGATTCTGAGTGACACATATGCTATTCTTAATGGTGGGTCTGAGAACTATCCAGTTATCAGCTGCTATCCAGAAGCTAGGTCTTAAAGGAGATCAAGAGAATCTAATGCTAAGGACTATTAAGCTAGATGTGAAGACACTACATGGTGCTTCAGCATCCTTCAGAATAGCCTCAGTTTCTCAGCCTCACAAGAATGATCATATCAAAGGAGCTTTTACAGCTGAACAACTGAGTCTTGCAGAACACTCATACCAAATAGCAGATCTGCAACAATGATACAAGCACTTAAAGGGTGTTACACTACAGCCTGTTCATAAAACATGCCCTCTCTTGTTGAGTGGAGCTGATCATCCACACTTGATCACCCCTATTGCACCTGTACGCCTTGGATCACCAGGGGGCCCTGCAGCAGTTAAGACTAGATTAGGGTGGACATTACAAGGCCCAGCACAACTGCTTAAGGAAAACCTTCAACCACAGCAATGCATTCTTATTACCCTCACACTTTCAATATCTGAACTTTTCAGAAATGTTGCAAGACTCTGGCAAGCAGACATCATCCCTCACAGAAATGAGAGACTCATAAAAAGGTCTAGACAAGATCAAGAGGCCATTGAACTATTGCAGGTGAATATGATAAAGGTAATGGTAGATGGTTTAAACCGCAATGCTACACCACTACTGTGCAAAAAAAAAAAAAGAAAGAAGCTGTTCTGCTGAGTTTGCAAAAGAAAACTGGAGGAGGCTGCACATGTTATACAGTTACCAGGAGAAACAATCACCTCCTCTGAAGAGTCTTGGTTTATTCCTCAACATATGCTTCAGCATAATGGGAAGAACCAGGTTGTATTCAATTGCTCCTTTAAATATTGCGGACCGAGCCTGAATGAATGAATACCTGCTTCCTGGGCCAGCCCTAGGTGAATCACTATTAGGAGTGCTTTTACAATTTTGAGAACATCCTGTAGCAGTAGGTAGCGACATTAAAGGAATATTTCACCAAATCCACCATTTACCTGAAAATAAACCTCTTCTCCATCTCGTGTGGCTTAATTTGGAAAGTTGCACTTCCCCCATTATCTGTGAATGGCAAGTACTTCCCTTTGGCACCGCCTGTAGCCCTTGTTGTGCAATTTTTGTTCTTCAGCGACATGTGATGGACAATACTGAACCAGGGGATGAGATCCGATCCTTAGTAGGAAGGAAAATTTTGCAGAGTCTACCATCAACACAGAGGGCAAACCAACTGATAGACAAACTAAGAAAAATTCTATCAAATGGTGGATTTGACCTTCGTTAACAGGCTAGTAATTTTCCCAAGATACTAGAACATCTGCCACAAGAAACTCACTCAATCAGTACAGAACTCTGGTTATCCCTGGATAGATCAGATTCCACATAATTCACTTTAGGCTTAAGTGGCTCTGTTCCTCAGACACATTCAGGTACAAGTCTCATCCAGTGCAGAAGACTACTGTTACTATGCACCACATATACAAAGTACACGCCAGCCAGTATGATCCTTTGGGGTATATTCTTCCCTTTACCATATCTGGCAAAGTCCTGGTCCAGAAATTGGGGGATAAACAAAGAGACTGGGATGACCCTATGTTGCCTGAAGATCTATTAAGAGCATGGAATGATTGGGAGGGAGAACTTCACACTCTGACTAGCATTAGGATGCCATGATGTTATACACCTGTTGATATGGACTTGTTTTCCATTACCAGACAGATTCACATATTCTGCAATGCCTCTGAAGAAGCTTATGGGCCCGTTTCCTACCTAAGCACAGAAGACAAAGATGGCAATATTTATCTTACCTTCATTATGGCCAGATCTAGAGTTGCACCAAAGCGTCAACAAACCATACCAAGACTAGAGCTATGTGCCAGCTTAAATTGAGCACACATAACTAAACTCCTAGAAAATGAGCTTACTTTAACAATCAACCAAGTGGTTCTGTGGTCTGATTCCACAACTATGTTATCCTGGCTACAGTCTGAATCCTGCTGCTTTAACACTAGAATTACCAGAGCCTACGAAAAAACTCATAGATCCGTCCCACCTTAAATCGCTTCTTAAATCCGTTCGCACCTCTCCGCCATCGTCTTTTGTCTTCTAAATGTGTACATAAAGACAAGCTGCAAGCAGCCAGCTATTCCATCCCCCCACCAAATTAGAACATGCACAAACTTCTCCCAGCTCATGCCTTGACCTGAGAGTGAAGTGGAGTTTTACAGTGGAAATAATAGATCGTCATTTGGAACACACGCATTTCATGCGTGTTCCATTTTTACAGTAATCTGTGTAAACACATTTTTAAAACAGAAACGTTTTTCATATTCTAGTAGTAAATGACAAAATGTAGGCATAAACTATATAATGTATGAAGCCTGAAGTCCAAATATCAAAGAAACAGTTTCACGAAAGGTACAAATATAACAGAACAAGTGCGCTTTTATTCAAAAATATAACTGCCGCAAAAAAAAGCCGACTTAGTGTGCGACATTGACACTCATTTACTATGACTGCTGCCGTGGCGCAACAGCATCAGTTGCAGACTGGGAATCAAGAGGTCACGAGTTTGATCTTGCTCGACTTCCTTTTGAGAAGAGAACTGCTCTTATTTATACTATTTTAGAATAAAAAGATACATTTGATTTCAGTCTGTAACAGCTGGTGTAATTTATGATATTTGTAAAGGTTAGCTTTGTTTTTGTTATTCACTTTTCATTCTTTCAGTCGCATTCAGGATCCTTCCCTACCCCATCTGACACTGCTGTTTTCACATAAAGATGTGCTATAGCTCTGCAGTGTATCATGCTCGTCTTAATCGCCACATTTAGAAGACAAAAGAGAGGTGAGAACGGTTTTAAGGTGGGCCGGATCTACGAGTTTTTTTGTAGACTCTGGTAATTCTAGTGTTAAAGTATTTATGGGAACCAGGATAGCTGAAATTCAAGAATTAACAGGTCACCATTCTTGGAGGTATGTGGGCTCCAACAGGAACCCAACAAACAATATCACACGAGGCTGAGCACTAGCTGAATTGTCTGCACCGCACAGATGGAATCAACACCTATTATTCCTTTTTAAACCCAAGTCAGAATGGCCAGTAGTGCCAACTGTTATTGTGCCAAAAATTGAAGCAGAACAACAGAAGAGTATCTTCTTTGGTATCACAGTGTCTTCTCCTCTTATTTCTAACACTAGGGAATACCATACTGTACATGGAGAGAGCTAGTAGAAGCTATAGTTCAAAATAGTTGAGATGACCAAACCAGTCCTCCTAATGCTGAAGACTCTTCTACGCAGTGGTGTGCTGGGGAGGCAGCATTAAGAGGAAAGACGCCTCACGCCTGGACAAACTGGTGAGGAAGGCAGGCTCTATTGTTGGCATGGAGCTGGACAGTTTAACATCTGTGGCAGAGCGAAGGGCGCTCAGCAGGCTCCTATCAATTATGGAGAATCCACTGCATCCATTAAATAATGTCATCTCCAGACAGAAGAGCAGCTTCAGCGACAGACTGCTGTCACTGTCCTGCTCCACAGACAGATTGAGGAGATCGTTCCTCCCCCAAACTATGCGACTCTTTAATTCCACCAGGGGGGGTAAACGTTAATATTTAACATTATACATAGTTATTGTCTGTTTTTTTCACCTGTATTATTATCATTCTTTAATTTAATATTATTTATTGTATCAGTATGCTGCTGCTGAAGAATGTGAATTTCCCATTGGGATTAATAAAGTATCTATCTATCTATCTATCTATCTATCTATCTATTGAATGTCGGAATTTCTTACATTTCAAAACTCCCAGTTGGAAAGTTTTCGTGTGGAATACATGTTGTTGAAGAATGGAAAGTCTGTTCCTGCCATCAGCCAACTTCTTACTGTAGCACCAGAGTTTGAAGGGATTGAGCTGTCATCAATTCATCCTGTTGTTTTAGACCCTCACAATCCAGTAACTAAATTAGTTATTCAAGAAAATGATGCCAAACTTCATCATCCAGGTCCCAAGAGAGTGTCTGCTGAATCCCGGGTCACCTTAAATTTCTCTGCACCTCTCCATCAGTGTCTTTTGTTTTGCAAATGTGTCGATCAGCACAAACAGCAAGCAGCCTGCTATCCCATCCCCCACCAACGGAGCTGAAGTCAGTCGCAAAATTCTCAGAGCTCAAGTGTGTTTATTTGGGTGTGAGGTGCCTGGAGTTGTATAGGGTAAATAATACAGTATATCATTATTTGGAATACATACATTTCATGTGTTTTCCGTGTCTACAACGATCTGTGTAAATGTAGGATGAAAGGAAATGTGAGGCAAGAAATGCTGAACACATACCTAAAACAGAAACTGTTTCTATGTTATGCTAATAATGACATGAAGTGTATAATGTGTGAAGACTTTAGTCCAAATATCAAATAAACACGTGCGTTTTAATTCAAGAATATAACCAAAGTAAAAAAAAAAAACATTCAATTTATATGTTGCTGTCAATGAGTTAAAAACCCAAGCTGAAATGTCAATCAACAGAAATTTGATACATATTCTGGGATGGTGAAGAGGCTAGAACTACTGCTTTATAACCAAAAGGTTCTGGGTTTCAGTCCAGGTGCTCTGCATTTTGAGTAGTGAGCTCCTATTATTGTTACTATAATATAATATAAACATACATTTGATTTGGGTCTGTAACACAGTGTAAATTTTGGCTACTTGTAAAAGTTTGCAGTTTTTTTTATTACCCAGTTTTATTCTGTCAGTGATGTTCACGTGCTACAACGAACTTGCCCCTCCCTCTCTGAGTTGATGCTGTTTATCTCTATTCTTTTCACAAGAGCAGCAATGACCACAGTTGATGCTGTGGTTGATGCCTGCTCAGAACTATTTGTTGTACCATCAATCAAAGATACATGACCACTATCAGAATATCATGCTGCATTTGCACTTTGACAACAAAGACAGCTGTGCAGAATGTGTGAAAAAGACAGATTTGCTGCAATTTCGTACATTTGGCAATGTTTTGTTGAGAACTGTGTTTTGAGTTAAAACCCAGGGCAAAAGCTTTCCAAGACTGTGGTCATAAAGCTTATGGAGCTGTCTTCAGGACAAAGGCAGAACCGTAACAACAGACAGCTTCTTCACAGTGCTTTTGATGGCTAATACTGCTGCACCACAAGACAACTCTGCTTGGCAGCATAAGTAAAATGGGACATCCACCTGCAGCTATAGTCAGTTTAGTATGTGAGCAATTCGCCATGCTAGTGTTTAGATCTGGCAGTGCCATGCTGACGGTGTATGCTCCCAAAATGAAGAAGTCTGTTTGTATTCCCAGTACAATGCACCATAATGAGGAGTACAGGCAAGATCGAAAAAAAAAAAAAAAAAAACACATTCAAATGACAACACATGTTGAAACGGCATAGCGTTTTCAAATAGTAATGTTTTCATGAATGAATGTGTGAGTGCATGTGCGAGAGAGGCAGAGACAGATTTGATCTAATTCAAGTGGTTACTGGAATATAAAATAAACACTTTTGCAAAGGTATAACGGAACAAGTGTGCTTTTATTCAAGAATAAAACTGAACAACAAAAAATTTGACTGATAACAACATACCAAGAAGAAATGATTCACCAGTGTTTGTGTGTTTACTTATATCCCTTCAGTGATGTCTTTTATAAGTATCAAAAATTTGCAGGTGTTACAGACTCAAATTAAAGGCTTCTTCTTTTTGGGTGTATACACATTCAGCATGGCACTGCCAGATCTAAACACTAGCATAGTGAATTGCTTGTATACTAAAGTGGCTATAGCTGCAGGTGGAAGTCTCATTTTACTTATGGTACCAAGCAGAGTTGTGCTGCGGTGCAGCCGTCTATTACCCAGCAAAAGTGCTGTGAAGAAGCTGTCTGTTTTTACAGTTCAGCCTTTGTCCAGAAACAGTTGTAGCGGTCAGGAGCCGCTAAGATTCACACCGCCAAAGATGACGGTGATTTATTTATTTTAATAGCAGAGATCCCAGGAACGTCCCCAACCTTGGATCGACCCACACACACTCACCACAGAGACAATAAAGCACACTGGGAATGGCAAACAATTATAAATATAATGACACGAAATGAGTAATGAAAACAGTAATACCACCCTTGACCCCTTTGGCGATATTACACATAAACAAAATAAACACAAACACCACACAGCAAAGTCCATATATACGAAACAGGTTGAAAGACGAATAGTGACCAAGTTAAGTCCAGCGATCTGTATGTTGAAATGGTGAAGGGAAAATACAGTCCAAGACAAAATGATCAGAGTTCAAATAACAGCAGGAGAGACGACAAATAACCGCAACAAACAATAAAAAACAAAAACAAAACTTTTTTTCCTCTTTGCCCTCTGCCCTCCTTTTATCTGCCTGTGGCTACCTTTGACCCCAGCAGCCCCAGCAGGGACTGCTGGGAGATGCAGTTCTTAAGTAGCACTGCTACAATCCCCACCCCCAGGCCGTGGTGTACGGCCGAACCAAGGCTTGAGATTGGAGATGTTTACAGTGTCTATTTTTTTAGTCCCTGGCAATCCCCACTCTATTGCGTAGGTCACTGGTCCCTTCTTTTGGACAACCGTAGCCAGGCCGAACCACTTAGGAGCCAGTTTAGCAGTAAATTTCTCAGAGGCTTTGGAGAGGGGATGAGTCCTGATCCAGACTTTCTCCCCAACCGAGAACTGCACAAGCTTATGTCTCTGGTTGTACGATTGAGATTGTCTGGACTGGGACCTCACCATCCTCTCCTTTACCTGTTGTGTGATTTGTTGAATACATTGCAAGTGATTGTGTAGTGATGTGTCTGGTTTAGGTGGGTTGAGCTCAATAATCCTTTCCAGAGGACCGTTTATCTGTCTGCCTAAAGCTAACAATGCAGGGGTTTCACCTGTAACCTCGTGCACCGCCGTGTTCAATGCGAACCGCAGCTCAGGCAGCCACTTTGTCCAATCCTGATGGTGGTCTCCGACGAAGGATGCTATCATGATCTTCAGGGTCCGATTCACCCGCTCAGTGCGATTTGATTGGGGATGGTATGCTGTAGTTTTCAGGTGAACCACCCCCCATTGTTTCCACAACTCTTCGGCCTCTGAGCTGGTAAATTGCGGACCCCGATCTGTGATGATGTTCTTCGGCACCCCCCATCGGGTAAATATCTCATCCTTCAGGGTGGAACATATCTACTTGGCGGTGGCATTAGCCAAAGGGAATAGCTCCACCCAGCGAGTAAAAT
The DNA here is from genome assembly GCF_900747795.2 of Erpetoichthys calabaricus. NCBI lineage: Eukaryota > Metazoa > Chordata > Cladistia > Polypteriformes > Polypteridae > Erpetoichthys > Erpetoichthys calabaricus. The sequence continues at coordinate 154,009,211 of NC_041399.2, forward strand.
AGTCCACAACCACCATCAGGTAGGTCTTCCGGTCCTTGCTAGTAGGAAATGGTCCCATTAGGTCCACGCCTAGGCTTTCCCCCGGGGTAGTGACGGTTACTGACTGAAGCTGTCCCGAGGGGAGACCAGGTGGGGTTTTGTATTGCTGACAGGTGGTACAAGTCTGGACATGGGACCAGACGTCTTTGCGTACGGTCGGCCACCATGCCACCTCCAAGATTTTAAACAGTGTCTTAGTACGTCCAAGGTGACCACCGATCGGGCTATCATGATAATACTGTAGGAACTGGGGCACATATGTCTCGGGCACTACCAACTGATAATGGTAACCCCGATCTTTTGTTGGAACGCAGCGATAGAGTGCCCCTTGAAGTTCCCTATAATGTATGCGGTCAGGCCTCCCCCCCGAGCCCTCTCTCAACCCCTGACATACAGGACTGGCTGCTTGAGATTGAACGATTTCCTGCATGTTCAGGGGAAGATCAGGCCAAGGGTTAGAGACCGATACCGCACATACCACTGGCGCGGGCTCGTGAACCCGTGATAAGGCATCGGGCACAACGTTAGCACAACCCTTCCGATAGCACACCCTGAACGTGAACTGTTGGAGGCGCAATACCCACCTTGTTAGCCTAGATGTGGTCTTCGGGCAATTGAATGCCCAGGTCAGAGCCCTATGGCCAGTGTAGACTTCAAACGATGTTCCCTCCAGGGAGTGCCGCCACTTTTCCACGGCCCACACGACAGCGAGGCATTCCTTCTCGGTGGTGGAATAATTATACTCGGCGCCCTTTAGTGACTGTGAAGTATAGGCCACCACTCTTTCCTCTCCTTGGCAAGTTTGGGATAGAACGGCGCCGAGCCCGAGGTCACTTGCGTCAGTGTGGACCTGAAAGGTTAATGAAGGATCAGGCTGTGCCAGGACTGGTGGCGATATCAGGGCCTGTTTGAGTCTTTCAAAAGAGTCCTGGCACGTTGGTGACCACTCCCAGGGGGATCCCTTCCTCAGCAACTGGAACAAAGGGGCAGCAATGTCGGCAAACCCATGCACAAATTTGTGGAACCACCCAGCCATCCCCAGGAAGCGCTGGAGACTTTTTACCTCCTGGGGCGCTGGGTAGTCCAAGATGGACTTAATTTTCTTCGGGTCAACTCGGACCCCGTCTGCTGACACCACATGGCCAAGGAAGTTCAGATGGTCTTGCTGAAATCTACACTTCTTGATGTTGAGGGTGAGATGAGCTTTATGCAGTTTCTGGAAGATGTGGTCGAGGTCCTTAAGATGTTGTTGGACAGATGGGGAGAATACAATGATGTCATCGATATAAACAAAACAGGTCTTCCCAATGAGTCCCCGGAGTACCTGCTCCATTAGCCGTTGGAATGACGCCCCAGCGTTTTTCAGTCCAAAGGGCATCACCCGAAACTGGAACAACCCCTCCAGGGTGATGATGGCCGTCTTTTCCATGCTACTCTTCCCCATCCTCACCTGCCAATACCCTGACTTCAAATCAAGGGAGCTGAACACTGCTGCCCCATGCAAAGACTCCAAGATGTCATGAATGAGTGGCATGGGGTAAGCGTCATCCAAGGTCTTCTTGTTCAGCTCCCGATAGTCCACACAGAATCGGTAGGTCCCGTCGGCCTTCTGAACGAGCACCGTGGGGCTAGCCCATGGCGAGGTGGAAGGCTCGATGACCCCCTCTGCCAACATCTGGTCAACCCACTCCTTGATTATTCCTCTTTTCAGAGGCGACACTCTGTAGGCTCTGTGCTGAACAGGGACAGGGTCGACTGTGTGAATGTGATGACACACCACCTCAGTCCGACCCAATTTGTCCGTCCACACCGAGTGCCACCTCCTAAGCAGTGGCTGAACGAGCTCCGGCTGTTCAAGAATAGCCTTCTCTACTGGGCTGGGCTCATCCACCAACTGCACGAGATAATAACACAAGTTAGGCCAAACCAGATTGCTTTGAGCCTTTGTCCCAAACCGATGGACTTCACCCCCCGGCAACTCATACTCCAGCCACGACAGATGGATAGTCAGACCTACCGACACAAGAGAGTCCATTCCCAGCAATAAGGGCATTGACAGGTGGTCATCTTCCAGGATGTAAACCTTTGTCTCCCAGTGTGTCTCATGTAAGCAGAGCCTCATAGGAACCCTGCCCCTGGCCCCGTGCGCCCTTCCATCCGCAAGAAAGAATTTTACTTTTGCACTTCCCCTTAACTGCTCATGAGGCACTTTAAGCTTTTCCCACAAGCTGTATTTCATAAGGGTATAAGTGCTCCCTGTATCTACGACCGCCTCTCCAGTGACACCTTGCACTTGTACGGGCAGCACTAAGAGGGACAAGGTGGCTTGCACCAGGGTGAGATCGGCACGGGGATCCACTGGGGCTTTTCCTCGTGGTTTGGGACAGGGGACGTCCCGAGACGTGGGACCCTTTCGAGACCCACTAATCCCGATAGCCGCCCAAGCGTCAAGGACACGTCGCAATATCTCTTCCTCACGCATGTCAGATCGCCACTTAAGGTACAACGCACGGAACTCAAAGACAAAGTCCCTGAGACTCTGCGATGGCTTTTGTACAAAGGTCCGGAGCTTTTCTTCCAACAGCACCTGGTTTTCATCTGAGAGGAATGCTTTCAGGAAGGCAGCGTGAAACTCCGCCCAGGTGTTACACTTGTGCCGCTCAGCAAACCACCAAGAGCGCGCCGGCCCGCTGAGTGCCGTGTTCAGGAATCCCCGCAGCTCGGCTCCACTCAGAGGATTTAGTTCCACGAACAAGTCGACCTCCTCCACAAAGTCGACAATGCCCGTGGGTGCACAGTGAGGGGCCAGCTTAGGGAACTCCATCCGCGGCATCGCAACGGACAAGGACAACTGTCCCCAGTTGATCCCCACTCCCGCTAAAGGAGTCGACTGCCCCAGTGGCTGCGTGACGGCACGCCAGCTATCCTGCACCTGCCTCCTGATCTCCTCCCTCATATTGGCTTCCAGGCGCTGCACACACTTCACGAAGGACTGCTCCAGACGCTGCACCCTCACAACCGCCTCACCAGAAACTCGGGCGGCCGTGGCATCGATTAGATCATGAATGGTTTCATCACGGTTGAGAAAACTGCCGGCGATGTGATCCACCCGCGTCTCTAGCTGTTCTAGGCGCAACGTCAGGTCATGCAGAAGCCGTCCCTCATCCGTCTCGGGCTGCTCCGGACTGGAAACACACAGGGAATCCAGCAGGCTCAATTCTTCCTCAGGGGCTCTGACCGTAACGTGACGTGGCCGAGGCTGCGGACGTACGTCCACCAGCGGTCCACTCAGCTCAAGCTCCTCGCCCTGCACTGCGCTTACAACAGACATGCTTCTGTCGGATGTGTATGTAAAGTCGGTCAGAAGGGAACGTAATTAACCTGGCTCCTACCCGGCTCGCCAAAATCTGTAGCGGTCAGGAGCCGCTAAGATTCACACCGCCAAAGATGACGGTGATTTATTTATTTTAATAGCAGAGATCCCAGGAACGTCCCCAGCCTTGGATCGACCCACACACACTCACCACAGAGACAATAAAGCACACTGGGAATGGCAAACAATTATAAATATAATGACACGAAATGAGTAATGAAAACAGTAATACCACCCCTGACCCCGTTCGGCGATATTACACATAAACAAAATAAACACAAACACCACACAGCAAAGTCGATATATACGAAACAGGTTGAAAGACGAATAGTGACCAAGTTAAGTCCAGCGATCTGTATGTTGAAATGGCGAAGGGAAAATACAGTCCTACCGGTAGTTACTGATGAGGTTGATGGTTGATGGTTGATTCGGGAGCGCTCCACTCTTCCGGAAAACCCAATAATCCAATACAGCTCTCAGTGCACAGGTAGACAGACAATCCAGACCCCAACAAACGAATACACTCCAAGACAAAATGATCAGAGTTCAAATAACAGCAGGAGAGATGACAAATAACCGCAACAAACAATAAAAACCAAAAACAAAACTTTTTTTCCTCTTTGCCCTCTGCCCTCCTTTTATCTGCCTGTGGCTACCTTTGACCCCAGCAGGGACCGCTGGGAGATGCAGTTCTTAAGTAGCACTGCTACACAGTTCCATAAGCTTTATGACCACAGTCTCAGAAAGTCTTTGCCCTGGGTTTTCTCACATACATGTGAATAGGAGGAGCAAATCGGGGTCGACCTGGTGGGACTCATAGAACCCTCGGCCAGGGGACATACTGTAAATATATAATGGTCCTGGTACATTATACTTCCCGATATCCAGAAGCTGTTCCATTTTGCTCAGCAACATTGAAAGCCATCACATAAGAGTTATTAGGGGTCTTTGCGCAAGTTGGCATCCCTAAAGAAATCCTGATGGATCAAAGGACACCTTCTACTTCGAAGATGTTCAGGGAGACAGCCTCCTCCCCCATGTCCTTTTTTGCTTATCAGGAAGTCCCACAAGCCTCACACGGGGTTCTCAACCTTTGAGTTATTATATGGACGACAACCCCGAGGTATATTGGATATTTTAAAGGAGGGCTGGGAGGAGGAGGCCTTCCCTTCTACAAAAATATTGTTGAGTATATCGCACAATTACACAATAGATTTGCAAAAATTAGACACATTCTAAAATCTCACATGGAGAAGGCGCAAGCAGCCCAGATCCATTACTATAAGTGAGGTACGTCTCTTCAGGAGTTCCACCTAGGGCAGGGGTCGGCAACCCGCGGCTCTGGAGCCGCATGCGGCTCTTCAGCCTCCTTGTAATGGCTCCTTTTGGCCTTGACAAAAAAAAAAAAAAACATGAAAATGAATAACGGCAATTTCTTAATTTAATGTGTATATAATATATGTAATATATATAATGTTTATTTACTACTAGTACTGTTATACACTTTAACATCTAATTTTTATTTTTTATTTATAATTTGTCAACTAAAATATGCGTCACATCTACGTCTATAGCCCTCGCCTTTACCTGCAGGTGGCTTCTGGAGTGTGCGACCCCTGCACTAACCATGAATAAATCCCAAAAATGAAAAATCCCAGAAGAGAACAGAGAGTTTAATTCTGCGTGGACAGAAGCATTTGCCTTCACCGCCAACGACGCTGGCTTACCGGTGTGCTTAATATGTGGCGATAAATTATCGAACAACAAAAAATGTAACGTTGAAAGACATTTTCGAAACAAGCACTCAGCATTCACTGAAAAATACCCAAGTGAAGATGAGCGAAAGAGAGCAATTTCGGAACTGCAACGGAAAGCTGAACAGAGCAAACATACTTTCAAAAAGTGGATCACTTCTCCACAATCAACTACAGCTGCTAGTTTTGTGGCAGCTCAAGAGATCGTAAGGAGGGGTAAGCCGTTCACAGACGGAGAATACATGAAAGAATCGTTCATAAAAATATCAGAGCATCTATTCTCTGACTTTAAATGTTTTGGTGTTTGAGCGCATGATGACAGTGTTTGCCAGAGATGTACAGAAAGGTACACTCTCTCACTTCCCCTCCCTGAGAGAGTTCAAAGCAGTGAACATTCACATAAATTGTGATTATTTCCACCGTACAATTATTGCAATGCAAGCTGCATTTAGAGAAAGATTCAGTGAGTTCAGAAAGAAAAAAAACACTCTCTCCTTCCCTGGACATCGACCCATCCCTGCTGAACACATCCGCATTCACAGGAGTAAGTAAGCCCAATCTAGAAATTGAACTGGCCGCATAGCGGATAAAGATTTATGGATGTCCAAGTTCAAATGCCTGACAGCGGATCTTGAAGAAGTCGCCCGTCAGAAGGCTACTCTCGCTAAAGAGCACAAATGGACTGATATTGAAAACCTCCCCAAACCCGACAAACTTGTTTTCAATACATGGAGTGCCATTCCCGAAACATATATGAACATGAAAAAATATGCATTTGGAGTCCTGTCCATCTTTGGCTCAACATACTTATGTGAGCAAGTTTTCTCAAGAATGAACTTCATAAAGTCCAAATATCTCTCCCACCTCACACATGAGCCTGCAGTCCTGTGTGAAGGTCAAAGTCACATCGTATAGCCCCGACATAGAACAACAACAACATTTATTTATATAGCACATTTTCATACAAAAAGTAGCTCAAAGTGCTAGAGATGATCTGCAGCGAACTTCAGAAACAGAAGTCACATTAAACAGGTGAGAACAATAGCATTTAATAGGCTAATATTTAAAAAAAAAAAAAAAAACACATTTATTTCAGACCCGGAGCTGATGTAGGTTTTTTTGTATGTTCAGGTGTTTCAGTTGATTGCTGGCTGAGAGGGAAACCTGAAGAGGATGAGAGCACACTGAAATGGAATTTTATGTTTACTTTTTTAAAGCTGCTAAGCTACAGCTAAATGTTTTATTTATATTAAAGTGGGCTAGTTTTTATTTTAATTTTATACAGGTATAGGAAGGACTCAAATAGGCCTGCAGAGTTCAGTTAAATTTATTTCAAAGTAGGCCTACACATGCACACTGCACTTCTGTTTGTTGTATTCCGTGGTTGTAACATGTAAAATCTAAAAAAAAGATTAAAACTTTTAAAAGTTTATAAGCTGTGTTATGTTTTGCGGCTCCAGACTATTTTTCTTTGGAGGAAGAGGGGGCAAAATCGCTCTTTTGATAGTGAAGGTTGCAGACCCCTGACCTAGGGGATTGAGTCATGGTTTTAGTCCCTACCTCACATTCCATATTACTGGCACATTGGCAATGCTCATAAGAAGTTAAGGAAAGGAAGGATCTGATTGATTATTTGGTGAAACAAGAAAATTATCGACCCAGCGAGCGGATTTATCATGTAAATTTGCTGAAACAGTGGAAGGAATGGGACCCTGTTCCCTCCTTCGGACAGCCCCGCTCAATCTTCGCTCATAAATTAAACCTTAACTTCAGTGATAATCTAACTTGCCTGCAATGACAGGAGCTCAAAGCAGTTATCCTGTCTGTCCCGGAGGTAGTAAGTGAGAAGACCGAAGAAACCTCCCTGGTTGTGCATGACATAGTGATGGAACCCGGAGTAATAGTCAGAGAACGCCCATATCAACTTCCCAAAGCAAAAACAGCAGAAGTGGAGCTAGAGATCAAACAAATGCTGGATCTAGGTATGATAGAAGAGAGTTATAGTCCTTGGTACAGTCCTATTGTATTGGTTGGAAAGCCTGACAGGAGTTTAACCAAGTCTGCCAATTCGATGTGTAACCAGTGCCGCAAGTGGACGACCACCTCGAGTGGCTAGTACAAGCCAAATTTTTGACTACTCTTGATATGACAAAGGGGTACTGGCAGGTTCCCTTAATGGACTCAGCAAAGGAAAAGACAGCGTTTAGCAAGCCTAGCGGACATTGGCAGTATCATGTTCTTCCATTCAGATTACATGGGGCACCTGCGACCTTCCAAAGTCTGGTGGACAAAGTGCTACATCCTCATAATTTGTATAGTGATGCCTACTTGGATGACGTCATCATCTATTCCAGCACCTGGAAGGAACACCTACAGCAGGTTCGAGCTGTATTGTGGTTGCTAGCAGAAGCCGGTCTTCATATTAATCCAAAGAAATGCTACTTTGGATTAGTCGAAGCCAAATATTTAGGTTACCTAGTGGGCCAGGGTATAGTCAGAATTGGCCCCGTCCAATAACCAAGAGGCAGGTACACACCTTTCTCGGCTTAGCGGGCTACTATTGCCGGTTTATGCACTGTTTTTAGGAGAGAGCAATGCCCTTGACCAGTCTTAGAAGGAAGGGGAAACTGAATCATGTGGTTTGGGATGATACAACAGAAGCTGCATTTAGTGACCTAAAACAGGCTCTGACAGCAACTCCAGTATTGCAAGCACCTGATTTTTCTGTACCTTTCATCCTCCAGACAGACGCTTCAGATACAGGTCTTGGAGCCATGCTGAGCCAAAGCATCAATGGAGTGGAACACCCCATTATGTACCTGAGTCAGAAACTGTTGGTCCGTGAAACCAGAAATGCGTCAGTGAAGCAGGAGGCTTTTGCAATTAAATGGGCGGTTACTCAGCTGAGGTACTACCTCTTGCGACATGAGTTCACCCTGGTGACGGACCATGCATCATTACAGTGGATGGGCTTACACAGAGACTCAAACCCATGAGTCACGAGGTGGTTTTAAGACCTACAGCCATACAAATTTTCAGTCGTTTATCATCAAGGTGTACTGCAGGCCAATTCCGATGCCCTTTCCCAACCCAAATGGGCTGAAAGGAGGGCCGTGTCACACACGTGTGAGTAGGAGGAAGCTGAATGGACCAAGTGAGGGTAATTCCATGCCAGGCCAGGGGGTGGCGGGGTGAACTATACCTTCTTCTGTTGTCTTTACAAACCAAACACGGGAAAACCTGCCTGATTCAACCTTGAAGACATCACTTCCGATTCCGCCGCCCAGAAGCACATCACTTCCGGTCCTGGGGCCTCATGCATAACGCCATGCGTAGAATTCACACTATAACATGACGTAAGCACAAAAGCAGAAATGTGCTTACGCACAAAAAAATCCAGATGTATAAATCTGTGCGAATGCCAACTCCCTCTCCATAAATCCCAGTCAGCGTGAAAAGTGACGCACATGCAGGCGCCTGCTGTCCCGCCCCAATTCCTCCCAGAATTATGCCTCTTTGAATACGCAAATCAATATAAATAGCCCTTAAGCTCAGCCTTCTGTGAAAAGACAATGGAAAAAGCATGGGGGAAAATAAAAGAATTTCAACGAATACCAAGTGGAGACAAAGAAAAACATACTATTTATTGGTTTAAACAGTGGTATAAACAACAAAAGGAAGTTGATCGAGTGACATAGCATGTCGGAGAAACTCGAAAGCTCAAGTTCACAAAGTCGCACTGTGCCCGAAATAAAAAAGAAGATGTCACATATCAAAGTCGCCGTGAGAAGGCGAGTCGTAGCCCACCATCTGAGTGTCATATGAAAACTTATTAAGGTACAGAGAAAAAAAAAAGGCACACAGTGGAAAAAAAGCACGAAATGTCAACTTTAATCTCTAAATTTCCACGTTAATCACGTAGTTTATTTTGTCATTAAAGTAGAACATTATAAACTTCATTCTAAATCGTTTAATTTACTAGTTTCTCAATCACATCATAACTAAAGTAGCACGTTAAATGCTTTGTTTTGTATTTGATCTGCTATGTGCTCTATGTGTGTGAATCACTACATGCTTCCGGGCTTTCTCTTCCTCCAAAAGGACACAGAATCCATTACGTTCGTGATATTACAGCTCTCTGAATAATTAAAATACTGAGATGTATACGTGATATCATTTTCATGATGATAGGAGTTAAAGCATGTTATTAAACATGGGAACATGGTGGCACAGTGATTGTTCATGTCTCACACAAGATGCTTGCTGTGCGACCTTCGATGAAATTATTTATTGCAGCAGTACTGTCTCTTTCAAACGTACTACCCTCCAATTCCCGTCCTTACTTTTCTTTCTCCAAATACCCAATCGCCACACAATCAGTTCTGTAATAGACGTTAAGCCATCTGTAAGCTTAGAACGCCGATTCTTCAAAACTTTTAAGGAACATCAAAATATCTTCATAGTACGTGTTTAATTATTCTATCCATCTATCCTTCCAGTGTTGTGTCAGTACCGGCAAGAATACAGCGCAAAGCAGGAACAATCCGTGAACGGAGCACCAGCAGCTTGCTAGTGCTGCTGCCCCGTGTAGTTAAAGTTAAAGTTTTATCTGTATAATATAATAAACATATTTTGCTGCATTTCATCTTAAAAATGATATCGTCATCATATGTAAATACACGTTTTATAAAGTGGCTCAGGTTGTGCAATATTATAACTGTATTTCAAGTTTACAGTGAGGTAATTGTACTTATAAGTACAAACAGTTCTATAAGGAGCACTTGATGGATTGATTAAGTGCGTTTAGAGTACTTGGGATGAAACTATTTCTGAACTGCGAGGTCAGTACAGGAAAGGCTCTGAAGCGTTTGTCATATGAGAGCAGCTCAATAGACAGCATGGCTGAGGCAGCGTGTGCTTGATGCTGTATACCGATAATTCTTTTTCTGATCAGCTGCTGTACAGCTGTGATTCACACTCAGATACAGTGATATAAATACTCCAAGTGGGGCAGTGAGAGTAATATGGAAAAAGATGATCCAATGTGGCAACACCTAATGGGAGCAGCTGAAAGAAGAAGAAGAAGGTGCAGTGAGAGTAACAACACTAAAGCAGTTATGGTATTTGGAATAGTTTGACCATTCTGCGGACCATTATATTGTTACAGATTAATTACAGGGATGTGGATCTAAAAAAGAAAGGATAACCACACAGGAACAGTAGCACTGCTTTATGCTGGGTGCCGCCAGTCTGCAAAACCAAGCAGAGAACTTGCATATGACAGGGTATGAGCTACCGTGCAAATGTGCGTGGCTTTACACCAAGTTTACATTTTATACATCACGATTTGAACATGGAAACGTTCTTACGGAACATTTTTGTGCGTACGCACCGTTTATACATGAGACCCCTGGCCTTTAAAGCTGCCATGTTTTCAACAGTAGGACAGTTCAGTTTGGAACTCAATGAGTGCACATGAGTTCTCTTTTTCAAATACCCACTTGCAGCCAGGGAAAATATATGGGTGGCTGCCCCAAACCTTTTTCTTGTGTTGAGGCTGATTATTTTCACAGATGTAATTCAAAACATAGGTGTCTTTATTGTCAAAGCGCAAATGCCGCCTGATTGTCTGATAGCGGTCACAGAACATTGTATCTTTGTATGCCAGTATAACAGATAGTTCTGAGCAGGCATCAACCACAGCACCAACTGTGGTCATCAGTGCTCTTGTGAAAAGAATAGACATAAACACCATCAACTCAGAGAGGGAGATGCAAGTTCGTTGTATTACATGAATGTCACTGACAGAATAAAATTGAATAATAGAAAAAAAAAGCGCTAACTTTTACAAGTAGCCAAAGTTTACACCGTGTGTTACAGACTCAAATCAAGTGTATGTTTTCATTATATTATAGTAATAATAATAGCAACTCACTATTCAAAACGAGGAGTGCCCGGACTCATACCCAGAACCTTTTAGTTATAAGGCAGCAGTTCTTACCTCTGCACCATCCAAGAATACATATCAATTTTCTGTTGATTGACATTTCAGCTTGGGTTTTTAACTCATTGACAGCAATATATAAATTGAATGATTTTTTTCTTTGGTTATATTCTTGAATAAATGTGTATGTCTTTATATTTGATATTTGGACTAAAGTCTTCACACATTATACACTTCATGTCATTATTAGTATAACACAGAAAAAGCTTCTTTTTTCTTGTTATGTGTTCATCATTTCTTGCTTAACATTTCCTGTAATCCTACATTTACACAGATCATTGTAGACATAGAACACACATGAAATGTATGTATTCCAAATACCAATATATTATTTACCTTGTACAACACTCAGATAAACACACTTGAGCTCTGAGAATTTTGCAACTGACTTCAGCTCTATCAATTGGGGATGGGATAGCAGGCTGCTTGCTGCTTGTGCTGATCGACACATTTGCAAAACAAAAGACTCAGATGGAGAGGTGCGAAGGAATTTAAGATGGCCTAGGATTATGGCTTTCTTCGTAGGCTTTAGGGATTCTAGTGTTAAGCAGAAATGTCTGGATCCTGAGAGGCAGAGAAGCAGTTTGAAAATTCCAACACAGACATTGCTGTAAACTGAAGGCAAAAGCCCCTTGTGCATAAATTGGTAGACTTACCCCCAGCAAGATTGAGATTTCACCATTTCAGGTTAATATATGTAGGCACTGTGAGAAGAGACGGGGCACCAAGGTTATTATAGTTTTGCCTTTTTATATTAGTTTTTATTTCTATATTTTTTCTGACCTTACTTGGAAATTCAGTTTAGTTTTAGTTTTCCTTCGTCATGTATTTTTAGTTTTAGTTTAGTTTTTATTTCACAAAGACATTTCTATTTTATTTTTATATATATTAGTTTCAGTTTTAGTTTTAGTAATTATGACATGGAGCGCCTACAGAGTTAGTTTTGTGTCACAATCAGACAGAACTGTACACTTAACAGATTTGGATATGAGTTTAATGTTAGTGGAAGCTTACTACACCATAGTTTATTATCTGGTCTTGCTTTTGTCTGATAAAAACAAGCATAATCAAAACTAGACACTGAATATGAACAATTTTACACAATTTTATACTTTTTAAAATATTTTCTCATGAAAATCACAGGGGCTTAGGAAGAACAGGGCTCTTAGACTTGAATGAGTGTGCTTGCCCCACCTAGCTGTATTGAGGGAAACAAAGAACAACAAGCATATAGTGTGAAGGTTAAGGGCAGTGAGTCTTGAATAGACCACCATAAAGGACAGTAAACCCATAATGAGCAGAGCAAGAGCAGGTAATAGGAGTACGGATAGGCATAAAACAACAGAGACAGCGTCTGAGATTAAGAACAACATATACATTATCTAAACCTGTTTATCCAGAGCAGGATCACAGGAAACCTGGAGTCTACCACAGCAGGTTTGGATTCAAGGCAGGAAAAATCCCTGGTATGCAATATGTATGATAAGGCTGATGTTAAGAACAAAAAGAATATGATGATTTCAACTATCTATTTTGAGAGAGGGAGAGAAAAACATTGAAAAAAGGGAGACAAATATTTTAAAATATAATTCTGCTAATGGATTACTTTCACAATATCAGGTATTTTGAGTTGTGAATATGAACTAAAAAAGATAAATTAATAAATATGGAATAAATACAAAAACCCATTAGTATGTTTAGTTTTTCATCACTTGTCAGACTCTCTACCTTTGTTTGTATCGCTTTGTTGTTAAACGATGTTTTTAAAGCAAAAGTGATTGATCAGCAACAATATGCTGATCTTGTATGATGACCTAGTCAGTCTCGATCAGTGCCGTTTTATTTTCAACAACCGGGAGTGGTCTCCTCGAGACTTTCTTGTATAGTCAGATATGGGGATGGATATTTGAGGAGTAAACCGCAAGACAATGATTATATTTTTATATTATGTACATTAAGGAACCATCAACAACAAATCAAATTAATAATATATTGAACAATTATTATAAAAGTAAAATTGAATAAATCGGACTCTGCAGCTGTATTAAAAAAAAAAAATCGAGTATGTGTTCAGGTAAAGTACCACTTCTGGGTGATGGATTTGGCCCAAAAGTTAATACAGATCTATGGTGTAACAACCACATGCCGAATTTCATCCATCTATCTAGTTGCATTTTTGAGTTATCGTGTTTACACACACACAGACACACACACAAACACACACATGCACGTGCGTACACACACAATTCCAAAAAATAGTATTGTTGGACACTGGTTAGTCTATAACGTCAAGATTCATCAAAATATCGAGGTCGAATTTTTTCATGATTACTATACTTTCTCTATACTTCGTATATGAGAAAGTAAAAACGATTTCTCCTTTGCGAAGAGGCAGGTGAATCACTGTCAACAAAAAGCATACACCTGAGAAATAAACTGAAATGTTACTCACTCGTGATTTTTCTGTCCATATGGTAAACATTTTGTTGACCAGTACATTCTGATTTCAGCCGTTTGAATTACATCTTGATATACAACAAGCACAAAGAAAGGCGGCACGCATATCGCTTTCTATTTCACACGCTTTATGCACCCGCACTCAGCTTGCTCTGTCACCGCAAATGCTGTGTGAACAGCTGCCCTCCGTCACCAGCCACCGTTCACTGGATGAATATGTGCGGGCGGTTCGTGGTGGATGACTTTCTGTTTTAGAGTTAAAACTTACAAGGGTTAAAGACTAACGGCAAGAATATTCATTCAAAAACGAAAACTAAAAATATTTTAGTAAATTATTATTTTATTTCAGTTAGTCTTTCCAGCTACTTTAATAGTTTCGTTTAGTTTTAGTTTTTCATTTCGGTTTTGTTAATTATTTTATTTCAGTTTACGAAAATGTTTTTTTAATAATAGTTTCAGTTTTGATTTTAGTTTTAGTTAACTATAATAACCTTGCGGGGCACCATCTTCAAGTGTCTCAATACCTGATGTGTCCATTTGAATGTTCTTACTAGTATCAACACAGATTCCTTCCTAATGGCACTCAGAAGGTTAACTGCTCAAGGGGCATACCCTATGAGCTACTATCTGACCAAGGGACAAATTTCCATGGTGGAGAGAGGGATTGAAGAGAAATGTTTTCTGCCCTTAGTTCAGAGCTTCAGAAACAGCTTGCAAGCAAAAAATAATTTTCCGTTTCAACCCACCAGGAGCACCCCATTTGGTGGTGCATAGGAGAGAGAAATTAGGTCTGTGAAGCAGGCCTTTTACACTACAATAGGTTCACAGTCAGTGTCTGAAGAAGTGCTTAAAAAAGTTCCCATCAAAATAGAGGGAATCCTGAACAGTAAGCCTCTAGGGTATGTGTCATCAAACATTGCTAACTTGGACCCAGTTATACCTAATTTCCTGCTAATGGGGCAGCCTGATAGTTCTGTACCATAGGTTGTCTAACCTGTAGACGCACTGATGAAGCGGCGGAAATGGAGACAGAGTCAAGTGGTTTCTGACCAATTCTGGTCAAGTTTTGTTGAGTAGTATCTACCCAGTTTACAGGCTATACAGAAGTGGCATAAACAGCCTGAAGACCTCTTACTAGGAATGGTAGTGATGCTCATTGATCCTTAGCTTCCTCAAATACTTTGGTTAAGAGGCCGAATTGTTAGAACCTTCCCTAGCCCAGATTGTCATGTAAGAGCTGCAGAGGTGAAGGTAAAGGATAGACTCTATACTAGGTCTGTTGTTCGCCTTATTGCCCTTCTGGAAATTCATCTAAGAAGGCTCCTATCAATTATGGAGAATCCACTGCATCCACTAAACAGTGTCATCTCCAGACAGAAGAGCAGCTTCAGTGACAGACTGCTGTCACTGTCTAATATTGTTTTTTGTATCAGTATGCTGCTGCTGGAGAATGTGAATTTCCCCTTGGGATTAATAAAGTATCTATCTATCTATCTATAGGACTTTTCTTTTTTTTTTTTTTTTTTTTTTTTTGCTGTCTAACGTGCATAGCAAATATTCATAGCATATTTGGGTTCAGCAATATTAGAGAGAGACAGCAATAACTGAGAGACACAACTCATATTTCAGGGTGCACCCCCCACCATGCACAAGAATACGCATTATGGTATGTTCATGAAGCGAAAGAGATGCATGTGTACTAATTTCCTATTCATATTTATTTGTAATAACTAAGCATCAGTAGTATTCTGAATCAATAAGAAGTGTGCGCTGATACCAGAAACCACACACACACATTTACCTGTTCAAATACAGGTATATATATCTTCGAATAAATAACTCATAATTTCATTCTGAGTTGCTGTGTGGAATTCTCTGCATCATTTACCAGTGTCTTGACAGATACTCCGGAGTGAACACTGCAAGTCCTGAACTCATTACAGATACAGTCCTCCTTTGCTACAGTGTGTGAACCCCAAATTCATATTCATTTCATCGAGAAACTGTTTTGAGTATACGGAATGTTACGTGTGCCAAAATTAAATGCAATCAACTATATTGCAAAGTAACTCATAGGCTGGAAACACATTTCATTTTGGCATGGTTTTATCATTTCATTATTAAAAAAAAAACATGTCAACCAGTTGTTTTTCACTAGGGCACAAAATTTTCATGTCAGTTTAAAATGCAATACAAAAGCATTTTAAATTTTACTTTATTTCTATAGTTCATGTGTCATAACTTTAAGCAAAACAAATGTTTTTCACTTTGTGTTTGCTCCCAGTGTTTTGCATGTCTATTTAAGACCACGCATTAATCATTACAAAATTGAATGCAAACAAGTGACCAATCCACATTAAGAGGTGGGTTAAGGGGTGTCAACAATTAAGGCAAAAGCACCTCCCATCACCAGCATGTTCACCTAATATCATCACCTGCCACAGCACTATAAGTCACTGCAGGAGTAGGCCAGCAGTTGTAGGTGGGAAGTTTCAGGATGGAAGTGACGTTACCATTCTTAAGCACAAAGCAAATTCAAAGATGGCAGAAAGCAGCATGGTAGTGTTGTTGTTATGATTACTATTTGGAAAGTTGGATTGCATTGGTTTGGACATGTGCAGAGGAAATATTCTGGGTATATTGGGGGAAGGACGTTAAGGAAGGAGCTGCCAGGTAAGAGGAAAAGAGGAAGGCCTAAGAGAAGGTTTATTGATGTGGTGAAAGAGGACATGAAGGTGGTAGGTGTAATGGAGCAAAGAAGATATGGAAAAAGATGATCCTCTGTGGTAACCCCTAATGGGAGCATCTTGAAACTGCCCTGCTTTGGGTAACTAATGATTTGCTTATGACAGCAGACTCTGGACAAACCAGCATATTTGTTAGAACTTAGTGCAGTATTTGACACTGTCAGACATGGCATTCTACTGTCTAAAATGGAGAACATGCTGCTCTGGCAATGTTCTCCAGTGGTTTAAGTCTTATCTAACTGACAGACAAGAGTTTGTTAGTCAGCAACAGGAAATCCAGCTCAGTGCCAGTCACACAAGGGGTTCCTCAAGGCTCTGTCCTCAGCCCTCTGCTCTTCTGTATCTGTATACTTCCCCTTGGCCATATTTTTCATAGCTATCATCTATGAATTATCATTTTTATGCAGATGTTACTCAGCTCTATTTCAATGTTAAAAGTGAAACTTCATCAGGGCTTTTTTAGCTCACAACTTGCCTCAGTGAAGTTAAAACCTAGATGGAGCAGAACTCTTTAAAATTAAGTTGCAACAAAACTGAACTGAAAGTGCAACTTAAGAAAATTAGCTCCTTCTCAGCCACTCTTGATGGTGATTTCATCAAACCTTCTTCTAATGCAAGGAATCTTGGTGTAATTTTTTATTCCTTGCTTTCTTATTTCGCCAACATAAACCACAAACTTTCCTACCTCCGCAACATATCCCGTGTTCACTCATTCCTCTCCTTTTCTAATGCAGAGATACTTGTCCATGTTTTTATCAAATCCTGCATCGTTTATTGTAACTCCCTACTGATAGGTGCCCCTTCTAATCTTATATTACAGCTCCAGTTGATTCAAAACTCTGCTGCAAGAGTCCTAACATGGACCAGCAACAGCAAGCATATCACACCCATCCTGCTTTACCTTCACTGGCTCCCTGTGTCTTACAGGATTGAATATAAAATTATATTATTAACCTACAAAATTTTAAATGGCCTTGTGCCAGACTACATCTGTGACGTCCTCTATCTCTAGGTCCCTGTTTACCCACTAATATCCTCTGATTCTGGTAATCTTGTTGTATCCAACATAAAACCAGCACTCTGTGGGTGACAAGGGCCTTCAGCTGTTTAGTGCCCTAACTTTGGAATGACCTCCCAAAATTAATTATATCAGCTGACTCCATTCATTTTTTTCTTTAAACTAATTTGTTTAGGAAGGCATTAAACAGATCTGAAATTTTAACCTTTGATTCAGTTTACCCTCTCTGTCTGTCTAGGTGCTGAGGAATTGTGTTTGTATTACAGTTTGTTATTTGTTCGATATTTTTTATAGTATTATATTTTGTATTTTAGTCCGGTTTATTGTCTTTTATTCTATTTGAGTGCTTTGTATATCCTGTATTTATCTTTATTTATTATTTGTATCCAGTGTTATATACTGTATGACTTGTTGTTTTTTTATGAATTTTGAGAAGCTCTTTGAGCATGGAAAGATGCTATATAAATTAATTGTGTTATTATTACTATTGTTATTTTTGCCTTATGGTGGCTTGTCATTTATAATAACAAGTGACAAAAGCTAGAGAAGTTCAGTGTAAGGCAATTAATGTACAGTGGAAACTTACATTAACTGCGAGCATAATTTGTTCCGGAAACATGCTTGTAATCCAAAGCACTCCCATATCAAAGCGAATTTCCCCATAAGAAATAATGAAAACTCAGATGATTCATTCCACAACCCAAAACTATTTATATAAAAAGATTAATACAAAATATAAAGTAAAAATACATAAAAACAAATTAACCTGCACTTTACCTTTGAAAAGAATCATGGCTGATGTGAGGGAGACGAGAGAGAGATTATTGTGTAGGACTACTTTCACTCTAACTAACTGAATCACTGCTGTCTGTTGGCTAGTTGGGATCTTCTTCATTTTTTGAGACTTTAACAAGGAACCTATACAGTGACAGTGGTTTTTGTCTGAAGAGTCACTACACTTGGACACAAAATAAAAAAATGCTTTACGCACTGTACGGTTTCTAAACTCTTTTGGGATTCCACCCAATGGGACGACACGCGGAAGAGTGTCCCAAAGCAATCGGAGGCTCCCAGCGCTGTAGCAGTTCGCCGTAAAAGCGAATCGGAAAAGGTTGTGGACATGCTATAAGTGCTTGCCATTGATGGGTGATACAAGGAACATTAGAAATGTGCAGAGCACAGTATTAATTGCCCACTAATCTGACCATGACCCTGCCTGACTGCTGTGTCTGTGTATAGGAGAGTGGCAGATCCCGTGCCAATAAATAACCATGCTGTTCCTGTTTCAAGCTGAATAAAGCTGGTGTTGCTAAAGTACTGAGATTCAGCTTTGTGTTTTGGGGTGCAAGACAGGGATTCACATGTTACAACCCACACACGTGGCCACAATGCTATAGTAAACAGTATACGCTTGTACAGATGTTGACTATATGAGTGAGGCACGTCGACTGAGACCGAGCATGGGAGACAATTACCCACAATCCCGGAACAAGAGAGAGAGAAGAACCATCAGCTCAGTTGTGATCAAGTGACGCTCAGCAGACAAAGCATATACGTACTACTCGCATTGCAAGACCTCACTCATTTATCAAGTTAAAATTTGTTAAAAATTTTAGCTCGTCTTGCAAAATACTCGCAGACCAAGTTACTTGCAATCCAAGGTTTTATTGTATAGTATAGTGTAGTGCAAAATATGTATTGCTGTTTTCTTAACATATGTGCGTAAAAAAATTAGATTGCCTAAACATTTTCATTTTAAATTGTACAATGTACTGTACAATGAATTGTAATTTTTTAAAATTTGAATCACATTTCTTATTAACTTTCTACTTAAGTGTGACATGATGTAAACATTGTAATTATATTGTTCATTGTGTTCATGAATGTAAACAAAAAATGACTTTTTACCAAAACATTTTTAATGATTTATAATATCGCAGACATGTTAAATGGTTCAGACAGACGTGAACACAAGGTGTTCTGTTACTGGTGTATATTACAGAAATGATCTGCATTTTTTTAGTTTGATTAGTGTCACTGCATGATGGCAGAAACCTTCCAGACTTCACAATGATATGGAAACTGTCTGAAATTCACAATGTTTGGTTTGATGCACTGTTTTTCCTTCTCATTTTTATCGCTTAATTTGTGAACAAGTCCATGACACAATGCTACTTCCAGACCTCGTTGAAACCTTCCAAAAGTCATCTTCCAAACATCTGTCCCGAAACAGAAGTGACTTCAGTTCTGATGACTTATTTGCCGAGACCCGCCAAAAACCTCCCAAAAGTAATCTTCCAAAGTCTGTCCTGAAACAGTGGTGACACCAGTTCTGTCCTGAAACTGCTGCCCTAGGTCTGCAGTGACGTATGGTGCTGTGGCTCTGCAAATGGATCCAACTCTGTTCTCCCAGTGCTAAAAATGGTGGAAGGGGAGTTAAAAAGCTAAGCCTGTCTTCTCATTGAGCAGGTGGAAGCCTGATCCCAGAATCATCTTTTCTCTGTCGCAGATGACAATGGTATTTGGTGTGCATTTAAAAATAGAGTCAACTGAGGACTAGTAAGGTGTTTGTTTCTCAAATTACATATTCTAATGTCCTTCTTCTCTTTTAATGCAGTTGTGAATCTGCACCTTCCCCCTTTTTTCTGTGCTGATTAGATCTACTTTGCCCTTTTTTCTTAAGACAGACACCTTTGTATAAAATCTTCAGTTTCCTGCAATCTGTCAAATTGAAAAACATTCATTCTTGAGAAAGCCGCTTTGTTTCGGCCATTTATGAACCCAGAAGTGAACTTTAGGAATGCCAGTACCTTGCAACACAAGTGAATAAAATAACAATTTTCAGTGGTACCAATGCAATTATAAATATTTCTCTAATAACCAAGTAGCAAGTAAACATGACTAATTAAGGATACGCTTACCATTAGGACACTACTGAAATATGGGGCCATAAATGAATAAATAATTTAAAATCAATATTTTCAAAGCAGAAATAGCCATTTTACACACTAGTAATGCCTTGGCTATATTTTTAAAATCCGTTTGACGGTATCTTGATAAAAAGGTATACATTTCTACCAAAAACATGAAAATTTCTGGCTGACCTCAAACCTTTGATTATATTGTTTTTTTCTGAATATTTTGATTCAGCTCAGCAAATGGCACACTGTAAAAAATGGCTGCTAATTTTACAGTGTAAAAACTGTTAAATAGCAAAGGTGAACAGCTGTAAAATGTAAAATGGTAAAGGACTGTTTCAGTAACACCAAAGCACTGAAATGACAGACCAAAAGAATATTTTTTTATATTGTTAACCCATAAAACATATATTCTTTTTCTGTGAAAAAATGGTAACCACAGCACCAAAAAATGAGATAATGCCATTAGAAAAGTAAATCGTATTATACCTTCCATTTTACTACAGCAAGCTGTTTAAAGACAACTTGCTGTTTTTTGACTGTGTCTGGTTCGCTCTAATCTAATACACTGTCACATGGTTACCAGGAATATATATTCTTTAACTTTAAACAGCTACCTTACATTAATTTAAAATTACCATATGTATTTGCTTTATGTAGCTGCCTCTTCAATATTACTTTTAATTAATGTGGATCTGAGGTAAAATATGTGTGTGTAGCTGCCCTGTTTTTTATATGCAAAATTAGAAATCGGTGCCAAGAGAAAAAAAAAAACAGGGAATATTCTGTTAAAATTGCATCATACTCTAAAAGGCAGCTACACAAATATAGTTACAATATTTGCTCTTGTGGGCCCACCACCTGCAAGAGAGGCCATAGGGGTCGGGTGCAATGTGATATAGGTGGTAGCCGAAGGTGGGAACTCTGGCGTTCCGACCTTCGGTTGCCGAAACTGGCTCTTGGGACATGGAATGTCACCTCTCTGGCTGGGAAGGAGCCTGAACTAGTGCAAGAGGTTGACAGGTACCGACTAGATATAGTCGGGCTCACCTCTACGCATGGTCTGGGCTCTGGAACCATTCCTCTTGAGAGAGGCTGGACTTTGTTCCACTATGGAGTTGCTGTGGGTGAGAGGCGTCGGGCAGGGGGGGGCTTGCTTATGGCCCCCTGGCTCGAGGCCTGCATGTTGGGGTTCTCCCCTTTGGACGAGAGGGTTGTTTCCCTATGCCTTCGAGTTGGGGGAAGGACTCTGACTGTTGTTTACGCTTAAATGCCGAACAGCAGTTCAGAGTACCCAGCCTTCTTGGAGTCCGTGGAAGAGGCGCTGCAAGGCACAGCTCCTGGGAACTCTATCGTCCTGCTGGGAGACTTAAACGCTCACGTCGGCAACGACAGTGAAACCTGGAGAGGTGTGATTGGGAGGAACGGCCTCCCTGAACGAAACTCGAGTGGTGTTCAGTTGTTGGACTTCTGTACTGGCCATGGATTGTCCATAACGAACACCATGTTCGAGCATAAGGGTGTCCATATGTGCATTTGGTGCCAGGATGCCCAATGTTGCAGCTTGATAATCGACTTTGTAATCGTGTCATCGGATCTGCAACTTTATGTCTTAGACACTTGGGTGAAGAGAGGTTCTGAGGTGTCAACTGATCACTACCTGGTGGTAAGTTAGATCAGATGGCGGGAGAGGCTGCTGGACAGACCAGGCAGACCTAAACATATAATGAGGGTCTGCTGGGAATGTCTGGTGGAGGAACCTGTCAGAAAGATCTTTAACTGCCACCTCCAGCAAAACTTCAACCTCATTCTGAGGGAGGCGAAGGACATTGAGTCTGAATGAGCCATGTTCCGAGCCTCCATTGTCGAAGCAGCAGAATGGAGCTGTGGCCGCCTAGGTTGTCAGTGCCCCTCGTGGCAGCAATCTACGAACCCGCTGGTGGACACTTAAGGATCGAGAGGCACTCAAGCTGAAGAAAGAGTCCTATCAGGTCTGGTTGACTAGTGGGACTCCAGAGACAGCTGAGGGGTACCGGCGTGTGGCAACATTGGCTGTTGCAGAGGCAAAAACTCGAGCATGGAAGGAGTTTGGTAAGCTATGGAAAACAACTTTCGGTCGGCACCAAGAAGGTTCTGGCAAACCATCAGGCAGGGAAAGAGGTACTCCACCAACACTGTGTACAGTGGAGATGGGGCCCTGCTGACTTCAACTGCAGACATTATTGACCGGTGGAAAGAATACTTTGAAGATCTTCTCAATCCCACCAGCATGTCTTCCTTAGAGAAAGCAGAGGTGGAGGAATCCGGGTAGGCCCGTCCATAACAGAGGCCGAGGTAGTTAAAAAGCTCCAAATGGTGGGGACCCTGTGGTGGACGAGGTTCACCCTGGGTTTCTTAAGGCTCTGGATGTTGTGGGTCTGTCCTGGTTGATATGTCTCTGCAACATCGGGGGCAGTGCCTCTGGATTGGCAAACCTGGGTGGTGGTCACCCTTTTTAAGAAGGGTGACCGGAGGATGTGCTCCAACTATAGAGGGATCACACTCCTCAGCCTCCCCGGTAAGGTCTATTCAGGGGTGTTGGAGAAGAGAGTTCGTTCGATGGTCGAATCTCAAATTCAAGAGGAACAATGAGGATTCCGTCCTGGCCATGGAACACTGGACCAGCTCTACTCCCTGGCCAGGATCCTGGAGGGGGCATGGGAGTTTGCCCAACCAGTCCACATGTGTTTTGTGGATTTGGAGAAGTCATTTGACTGTGTCCCTCGAAGCATCCTGTGGGGTGTGCTCCAAGAGTACAGGGTACAAGGCTCATTGTTACAAGCCATTCAGTCCTTGTACAGGAGGACCAAGAGCTTGGTCCGCATTGCTGGTAATAAGTCAGACTCGTTTCCCGTTGCGGTTGGACTCCACCAGGGCTGCTCTTTGTCACCGATTCTGTTTATAAGTTATATGGACAGAATTTCTAGGCGCAGCCAAGGAGCGAAGGGGGTCTGGTTCGGTGACCTCAGAATCTCGTCTCTGCTATTTGCGGATGACATGGTTCTGTTGGCTTCATTGGACAGTGACCTCCAGCTCTCAATGGAGCGGTTCGCAGTCAGCACCTCTAAATCCGAGGCCATGGTTCTCAGCCAGAAAAGGATGGAATGCTCTCTCCGGGTTGGGAACACATTACTGCCTCAAATGGAGGAGTTCAAATATCTCGGGGTCTTGTGAGGGAAGAATGGAGCAGGAGGTTGACAGACAGATCGGTGAGGCATCCGCAGTAATACGGGCTCTGCAATGGTCTGTCATGGTGAAGAGAAAGCTGAGCCAAAAGGTGAGGCTGTCGATTTACCAGTCAATCTACGTTCCTACCCTCACCTATGGCCAGGTGCTTAGGGTAGTGACCGAAAGAGCAAGATTGTGGATACAAGCGGCCAAAATGAGTTTTCTCTGCAGGGTGGCTGGACTTTCCCTTAGAGATAGGGTGAGGAGTTCAGTTATCCAGGAGAGACTCGGAGTAGAGTCGCTGCTCCTCCGCATTGAGAGGAGTCAGTTGAGGTGGTTCGGGTATCTGGTTAGGATGCCCCCTGGACACCTCCCTGGGGTGGTGTTCCGGGCATGCCCCACTGGGAGAAGGCCACGGGACAGACCCAGGACACGCTGGAGGGATTATATCTCCCGGCTGGCCTTGGAATGCCTCGGGGTCCTCCCAGAGGAGCTGTAGAAGGTGGCCGGGAAGAGGAAGGTCTGGGCTTCCCTGCTTAGGCTGCTGCCCCCGCGACCCGACCTCGGATAAACGGTGGATAATGGATGGATGGATGGTTACAATATTTATGTAAGTAAACGCTTTTACCATTGTTCCTGGTGTATCAAATTCCATCCATCCATCCATTTTCCAACCCGCTGAATCCAAACACAGGGTCACGGGGGTCTGCTGGAGCCAATCCCAGCCAACACAGGGCACAAGGCAGGAACCAATCCCGGGCAGGGTGCCAACCCACCGCAGGACACACACAAACATACCCACACACCAAGCACACACTAGGGCCAATTTAGAATCACTAATCCACCTAACCTGCATATCTTTGGACTGTGGGAGGAAACCAGAGCGCCCGGAGGAAACCCACGCAGACACGGGGAGAACATGCAAACTCCACGCAGGGAGGACCCGGGAAGCGAACCCAGGTCCCCCAACTGCGAGGCAGCAGTGCTACCCACTGTGCCACCGTGCCGCCCTGTATCACATTCCTTTGCACAATAAGGAAAAAACTTAAACAGAGTTAGCACACTATTTTTTCCTAGAGTACTAAAGGTTTTTTGAGGTTATGAAAGCTGATTTATTCTTTACCAGACAACATGTCATAAATTCATTAAACATTCATTTCTTTTCAATGTATAAAATTAAATGGTGGGCGACATGGTGGCGCAGTGGGTAGTGCTGTTGCCTCGCAGTTAGAAGACCCGGGTTCACTTCCCGGGTCCTCCCTGCGTGGAGTTGGCATGTTCTCCCTGTGTCTGCGTGGGTTTCTTCCGGGTACTCAAGGTTTCCTCCCAAAGTCCAAAAACATGCAGGTTAGGTGCATTAGCAATTCTAAATTGTCCCTAGTGTGTGCTTGGTGTGTGGATGTGTGTGTGTGTGCGTACCCTGCCCGGGATTTGTGTCCTGCCTTGTGCCCTGTGTTGGCTGGGATTGGCTCCAGCAGACCCCCGTGACCCTGTAGTTAGGATATAGCGGGTTGGATAATGGATGGATGGAAATTAAATGGCATAACATGTTTGCTATTGATTGTTGTTGTTTTACAGATGCAAACTGTATAGTTGTCTGTGCTTCTGACAGCATGTTTTATGTTTTAGTGATTGACATATTTCTTGCAATGCGTGCAGTTCAGCTGATGGTTAAACATTCACTTATAGTGTAATGTGATATAAAGAAAAAACAATTATTTACTGTGTAATATACAGCTTCAAAAAGTTATACCAGTTCAGGTCAGATTGAGGAGCATGCACTGGCACAGCATGTTGCTGCACCTAGCACAGGATGAAGTAGCCCCAAGGCAGAAACACAGTCCAGTCCCACCCTGCCTCATTCAGGACTCCGTGAGCAACCAGTCATTTGACACAAAGTCAAACCAGCAGTGTCCAAGGATTCTGCAAAGAGAGACAGTACGGAAGGAGTCCAGTCTTCACCTCAGGTCACTGGATAGTGTCCATGCCTCGTAACCATATAGCAAAACAGGAAGCTCCAGGACTCTAAAGTCTTGAACTTTCATCGTTTAGCGGAGATATTGGGAGTGCCACACACCCCTTTCCAGCGATCACATGACACCCCCCATGCTCTCCCAATCCATCTACTGACTTCATAGGAAGAGTCACCAGAGATATGAATGTCGCTACCGAGGTAAGCAAACCTCTCGACAAGGTTGATATTCTCCCCACAGACAGACACAATGCTGATGGCTGTGCCCAAGAGGTCATTAAAGGTCTGGACCTTGGTTTTTATCCAGGACACTCGCAGATCTGGACATTTTGACTCCTCATTCAGTCTCTTGAGAGCCCTGATCAGAGCTTCCATTGACACCGCGAAGATCATAGCATTATCATTGGCAAAGTCAAGATCAGTGACTCTTTCTTCACCGTAGACCTAAAAATATTTTCACCTTATTTTTTACAGTAAAATTCTTGCAACCACAGGTGGACTTTTTTTACTGTTAATTTAACATTTTATTTTTGCAGTGTAGGATCCAGCACCATATCTGGTGTTAGTCCATTGGGCAGCACACTTTCGTATTGATATTGGGGCAAATATATTGCAGCCAATTAGTTTTACACGCAAATCTATGGAATGTATTAGGAAGACCTCACAAAGATATGTACTGTACATGGAAAGTCCACATACTTAGCGTTCAGGCTGTAATCCCCAGAGCTGTGAGATCTCAGCACCACCAGTATGATTAAGTCTTTGTTGTTAAGTGTGGAGGTGGGTGCCCGTGATAGGTCTGCCTTGACACTGGATAGGTTATTGGCATATGTCAATAGAGGACAAAGAGGAGTTTATCTTTGAAATAAAAAAAAATCACAATACATGTTCAACTGTAAAAGTGCTCCCACATCTAAAAATTCAAAATGATGATTACATCCTGAGCCAGTAAATGTATTAGTGGTATCACTGAAAGCAGGGAGAAGCCCGCATTGTTGAAGTTTAGCAATACTGTTTGCAGCGTCACCCTGTTTATGAAAGCTGAGGAGCGGGGCTCTGTAAATTCTGAGGATGTGCGATGTGGCCACCAAGAGGAATACCTCCCTGCAAGGTTATTATAGTTTTGCCTTTTTTTATATTAGTTTTTATTTCTACATTTTTTCTGACCTTACTTGGAAATTCAGTTTAGTTTTAGTTTTCCTTCATCATGTATTTTTAGTTTTAATTTAGTTTTTATTTTGCAAAGATATTTCGATTTTATTTTTATATATATTAGTTTCAGTTTTAAGTTTTAGTAATTATGGTACGGTTAAAGAGCTACTATGGAGTTTACTTTTTGTGTCACAATGAGACAGAACTGTACATTTAATGGGCCTGGATATTAGTTTAATGTTAGTGGAAGCTTACCACACTACACAACACAGTTTACTATTTGGTTTTGTTTTTGTCTGATAAAAACAAGCATAATTAAATCCAGGTACTGAATATGAACAATTTTACACAACTGTATAATTTTAAAAATATTTTCAATGTCATTTGTGCTGAACAAAACTGCGCTGACTGTTAGCACTTTTTCTCTTTTCCTTTTATTGCCCAGAATGGGACAATTTGTAATGAAATTTAAGTGAATTTTAAGGTATGAGGGTTTTTTACTCTAAATGTCTACAGTACACAACAAATCCTGCTCCAACGACAATGTGCTTATAATGAATACCTTCAATATTGCTTTCAAAAATCTCAAATACTGGGCTTTGTTATTTTCTACCAACCATATTGATCTCTGATTCCATCTTAGGCACAAACAATTTATAGACAAAATTTTGCCACCCGCAGGCCCGAAAAGATCAAAAATCAGAATCTACTGTGTTCTGACAGGTGTGATCATGAAAATCACAGGGGCTTAGGAAGACCAGGGCTTTTAGGCTTGAATCAGTGTGCAGACCCAACCTAGCTGTATTGAGGGAAACAAAGAAAAACAAGCATGTAGTGTCAAGGTTGGGGGCAGTGAGACTTGACTAGCCCATGCATAAGAACAGTAAACCCTTAATGAGCAGAGCAAGAGCAGGTAATAAGAGTATTGACAGGCACAAAATGACAGAGACAGCATCTGAGATTAAGAACAATATATACATTATCTAAACCTGTTTATCCAGAGCAGGATCACAAGAAACCTGAAGCCTATCGAAGTAGGCTTGGATACAAGACAGGAAAAATCCCTGGTATGCAATATGTATGACATGGCTGATGTTAAGAACGAAAAGAATATGATGATTTCAACTATCTATTTTGAGAGACAGAGAAACATTGAAAAAATGGGGACAAATATTTTAAAACATAATTTTCACAATATCTGGTATTAAGAATGATGAATATTAACTAAAAAAGATAAATTAATAAATATAGCATAAATGCAAGAACACATTAGTATGATTAGCTTTTCATCACTTGGCAGACTCTCTTCACCTACTTACCTGTGGTTCAGCAGAGACGTTGCCAACTCAGGAATTTTACAAAGTTTGCATCTCTTTGTTGTTAAACAACATTTTTAAAGCAAAAGTGATTGGTCAGCAACAATATGCTGATCTTGTATGATGACCTTGTCAGTCTCTCGATCCATGCTGCTTTATTTT
This sequence comes from Erpetoichthys calabaricus, assembly GCF_900747795.2. Taxonomy (NCBI): domain Eukaryota; kingdom Metazoa; phylum Chordata; class Cladistia; order Polypteriformes; family Polypteridae; genus Erpetoichthys; species Erpetoichthys calabaricus. Next base: position 154,037,330 of record NC_041399.2, read on the forward strand.
AAAAAACCGGGAGTAGTCTCCCCTAGACTTTCTCGTGTACTCAGATATGGGGATGAATATTTGAGGAATAAACTGCAAGACAATGATTATATTATGTACATTAAAGAACCATCAACAACACATCAAATCAAATTAATAACATATTGAAAAATTATTATAAAAGTAAAGTTGAATAAATTGGACTCTGCAGCTGCATGAATAAAAAAAAATCGAGTATGTGTTCAGGTAAAGTACCATTTCCGGTTGATGGATTTGGCCCAAAAGTTAATATAGGTCTACAATTTTGGTGTAATGACCACATGCCAAATTTCATCCATCTATCTACTTGCTTATTTGAGTTATCGTGTTTACACACACACACACACACACACACACACATACATAATTCCAAAAAACTTTATTTTTGGACTCTGGGAGGTCTAAAATGTCAAGATTCATCAAAATCTCAAGGTCAAATTTTTGTCATGATTACTATACTTTCTCTATACTTAGTATACCTCGTGTGCCAAGAATATTCATTCAAAAACGAAAACTAAAATTATTTTAGTAAATTATTATTTTATTTTAGTTAGTCTTTCCAGCTACTTTAATAGTTTCATTTAGTTTTAGTTTTTAATTTTGGTTTTGTTAATTATTTTATTTCAGTTTACAAAAATGTTTTTTTAATTATAGTTTCAGTTTTGATTTTAGTTTTAGTTAACTATAATAACCTTGCCTCCCGGTTCTCAAAATCTAATACCAACTACCCACTTTGGACCTCCAAAGGTACAGACCTGCCTAGGGCCCCAAATGGACTTCAACTGGCACTGTCTAAACTAATTTAAGAGTGATTGATGAAAAAAAATGTGCTGTATTCCCACAACACACTATAGGGCTTGTTGTACAGTATTCCAAAAAGGATTGAAACTGTTCTTAGTACAAAGGGTGGACTGATTCCTTATTAGATCCCAGATGTATATAAAAATGTTATATATAAAGATACTGTTAGGCTTTATATTATTTTGCTCACCCCTTGTTCAGAAGTTGAATGGAACATTTTTATCTTGGGTGGTGCAGTGGTAGCGCTGCTGCCTCGCAGTTAGGAGACACGGGTTCACTTCCCGGGTTCTCCCTGTGTGGAGGTTGCATGTTCTCCCCGTGTCTGTGTGGGTTTCCTCTCACAGTCCAAAGACATGCAGGTTAGGTGCATTGGTGATTCTAAATTGTCCCTAGTGAGTGTGTGTGCCCTGCCTGGGGTTTGTTTCCTGCCTTGCTGGCTGGGATTGGCTCCAGCAGACCCCCGTGACCCAGTAGTTTGGATTTAGCAGGTTGGATAATGGATGGATGGATTTTTATCTTACTGTGGTGCATCACAATTTGGTCAAAATCTTTTAAATGACACACTCAAATTACAACAGGTTTATTTTTAAACCACACAGAATATCCTACATCACTTAGCTCTGTAAAAAAAGTTTAAGCCTTTGGTTTGAAAATCAAATATGATTATTTTATTAATTAGAATTATTAAAAGTACTTTAGCTATAATGACTTCAATTCATTTTCACATAGAAACTGACATTGTTAAATTGTTAAATTGACTTAAATTTTAATACACCTAAGATTAACTTCCTGATAGATTTTTTGCCCCTAATAGGCTCTGGATTCTGAGACTCTAAACTGTATTAAGCATGTTTGTTGATGAATTCATGAATTCATAAGCCTGCTAACACTATATAATATTGGCCTGAGTTGCTGTATATTGAAGTTGGATATCCTCATTGCCCTGTCAATTAAAAAATCAGCTAAAAGAAATAAAGAGAATGTTTTATTAAATGGATTCTGGTAACACTGTTGTAATATTAATTCTGACCACCAAACTCCTCGGTATGGGACTTTGTGGGAGCCTGTAAAACAGGAGTTTCAAGTACTAGTGCAGGCAGCGTGCCAGGTATCTCATGCAAGACGCACAGCGCGGGGCACAGGTGGTGAGGATGCCTCAATTTTCCGAGAGGCAGAGCCGTTTCAACTTTGGCAGTTAGCTGCCAACAGGACCAGGACACATGACTCATCCCCTGATCTTACAATGTGACAGCAGCCTGCCAGACGGACTCACAGCTGGGTCCCAGTATAAATGAAATACAACATACTGTATATCCAAATATGTGGATAGCCCTCAGAATTTGAACCACCACTCCCATAATTGTAGCTTTTGCAGAGACAAGCTCCTCAAAACTGATACTCATAAAAAATTACTTGAGGTGTACAATGTCACAAGACTTTCTCAATGGCCTTGCAATGATGAGCATTAACAGAGAAGGAATATATCCAATGATGAAGTTATAAATGAGTTTTCTGCAAGAAAGTGAAGATGTGTCCAATTTTAAAAAGACATTTATTTGCCATATTAAGTCCCTCCACTTTCCATCAATGTGTTTCTAATACTATTTACTTGTCTATTGTACTTCTTTTTGTATATAAAGTTTGTAAAGTCTGTAAGTTATTTACATGCAGAGTGGTTCTATTTTTTTATTTTATTGTTCTGTATAAATTTTTTATGTTTTTGTACATACACAATTTACATATAAAACAGTTATATTGTTATTTTATTATTTTCCATCCATCCATCCATCCTCTTCCACTTATCCGAGGTCGGGTCCAGGCCCGGTCTTAGGTATTATGGGGCCCTAGGCGAAAGGGGGGTCCAGGGGGGAAATGCGTGAAAATTAGACCAAGGAGTCGATTTGGGGCCCCCCGGATGCCGGGGCCCTAGGCGGTCGCCTACTTCGCCTATGCCTAAGGCCGGGCCTGATTGGGACAAATAATGCTGTAGTATATTTAAGTATATATGACAATTGCTCACTCAAACAATTTGTTTTGGGGGCCCTAAGCTATAGCTTGTGTAGCTTATACGTAAATCCTGCACTGGTCGGGTCGTGGGGGCAGCAGCTTGAGCAGAGATGCCCAGACTTCCCTCTCCCCGGCCACTTCTTCTAGCTCTTCCGGGAGTATCCCGAGGCATTCCCAGGCCAGCCGGGAGACATAGTCCCTCCAGCGTGTCCTGGGTCTTCCCCGGGGCCTCCTAACGGTTGGACGTGCCCAGAATACCTCACCAGGGAGGCGTCCTGGAGGCATCCTGATAAGATGCCCGAGCCACCTCATCTGACTCCTCTCAATGCGGAGGAGCAGCGGCTCTACTCTGAGCCCCTCCCGGATGACTGAGTTTCTCACCCTATCTTTAAGGGACAGCCCAGACACCCTGCAGAGGAAACTCATTTCTGCCACTTGTATTCGCAATCTCGTTCTTTCGGTCACTACCCATAGCTCATGATGATAGGTGAGGGTAGGAACATAGATCGACTGGTAAATTGAGAGCTTTGCCTTACGGCTCAGCTCCTTTTTCACCACGACAGACGGATGCAGAGCCTGCATCACTGCGGATGCCGCACCGATCCGCTTGTCGATCTCACACTCCATTCTTCCCTCACTCGTGAACAAGACCCCGAGATACTTGAACTCCTCCACTTGAGGCAGGATCTCGCTCCCAACCCTGAGAGGGCACTCCGCCCTTTTCCAGCTGAGGACCATGGTCTCGGATTTGGAGGTGCTGATTCCCATCCCAGCCACTTCACACTCAGCTGCGAACCAATCCAGAGAGAGCTGAAGATCATGGCCTGATGAAGCAAACAGGATAACATCATCTGCAAAAAGCAGTGACCCAATTCTAAATTGTATTTACAATCTATTTAAATTCTAATTACATTTATTTTTGATTAAATATTCAAGTTAGTATCATATTGTGTTAGTGTCTGTGTATGGTGGTGTGAAAGGTGTGTGTGTGTGGGGGGGTCAGTAACGGCCCTATGTAATCTATTCAGGTAGCTGTATCCATAAATGGCTGACGTTGCACATCACTCTACTATATCTTTCACACAAACCCCCAACAGAGGCAGCCTATATACTTTTTAAAAATGTCAGTAAATTTAACGGTAAAATAATGTGAATGGTGAGAGTAAAATGCCTTTTATGAAAAAAAGGAAAATTACCTTATGTTCTACTGAAAATTACACTGTAAAAAGCAATTCAAGGGACCTCTAACCACCACTTAATCAAATGCATTCTATTAGGTTAAAAATTCAACTTCAATGATTTTATTAAACATTTTAATTTGAAAACGTTATTTAATGTGTTGACGTGAAAGAATTATATTAGTATATATTTTAGCTTAGACTTGTAAATAATCTAAACTCAAATTTCTTTTTCATTTATTGAAAAACAAAATTCAAGTTTGTCTAACCTAATCTAACGTTATGGCTACTTAATTACTCTGTTTCATGAGTGAGCACGAAACTCCTCCCACTTAACATGCTGTAAGAAGATCATAACGCCATATTGCAAGTGAAACAAACAACTACAGTGAGTGATAGAGCAGCTATTTTAATTGCTGTCAAAGGTAAATAGTACTTAATTTCTCCTTCAATAATCCTGCATGTTTATTTGCGCAATGCTGATAGGACTAGTAAAGTTACTTTACGTCTGTAGAGGTTAAGCGACGGATTCAGGCAGACTAACGTGATGGCTGTCTAACATTAGGCAGATGAACAGGTAAAAGCTAAGTGATAGAGGAGCAATTTCAAGATAATAATTATTTACATTGCTCTAACATATAATTTACTTATTTTGCATAACCAGTTGAATAGCTCTAGTGAAATTTAGTGCCGTCCATCTTACCATATTTTCTCAACATTACTTTTTTTTGTTTGAGCAGCTAATGATTTCTCACGTGCATTTCTATGTTGGTTAAGGATTTTAGATGCAATATTGCCTTACTGCATGTAAGCCTGATGCCATTTTGAGAAGATACTTCATTAATTGTAATAATCTTTGTTTGACTTTACATATTTTCCAGTTGTTAAGTTTAGAGTATACTCCGAAGCTGTATAGCCATTTTTCTTAAAATTGCTGTTTGTTATTTTCATTTTTGTGCCTTTTTTGCAATTATTCAAAGTAGCCATTTTAATCAGGATGCATGTTAAACTCACCACCATCATCATATGTGTGTGCTTTGCCTCAACTGGACTGTAAAGTGTTCCTTTGCTTATAAAATCTGCAGGGGGGATGGAATCAGTGCAATATTATAAATTTTGTCCAAGTTTGTCTTGGTCTTAAAGGTTGAATTGCATAGAGCTCTTTCTGTTTGACCATTTGACCATTGACTGTTTTGACCAAATTAATGGATGTTGTCTCATCGAGGGGAGGAACTTCAGGATTGAGGATAAGGCACATTAAGAATCAGCTTCTAGAGGTATGAGAACTAATCAGACTCATCTTTGAAATTAAGCTTGCTGACTTGTCACCCTTTTGGATTAGTCATATTGGAATTTAATTTTATTCTTTTTTCTCTTTTTACTCAATTAGAACAATACAATTGAAGTACGGAGAGAGGTGGCCATTCGTTGCCTGGTTGTCTACCTTGGAGAAAAGGAACAGGACCTCTTCAAGGAGTTTAATGTAAGTAATTTATCACTGTGGAATCTACACTTTAATATTCCAGGCAAAAACCTGCTATAGACGGCTGTAATTGTTACTGAAAACCTGTTTCACTTATAAAGTGGTTATTTTTAAAATTTTTGTTGTTTTGATACCTTTCACTGTGATACGCCTAAAGTAAGACATCCATCCACCCATCCATTTTCTAACCCGCTGAATCCGAACACAGGGTCACGGGGGTCTGCTGGAGCCAATCCCAGCCAACACAGGGCACAAGGCAGGAACCAATCCCGGGCAGGGTGCCAACCCACCGCAGGACACACACAAACACACCCACACACCAAGCACACACTAGGGCCAATTTAGAATCGCCAATCCACCTAACCAGCATGTCTTTGGACTGTGGGAGGAAACCGGAGTGCCCAGAGGAAACCCACGCAGACACGGGGAGAACATGCAAACTCCACGCAGGGTGGACCCGGGAAGCGAACCCGGGTCTCCTAACTGCGAGGCAGCAGCGCTACCACTGTGCCACCGTGCCGCCCTAAAGTAAGACATGACATTTTAAAAAAGGAATTTTTCTCTGTAGACCTCAACCAAAGAATTGAAAGTTGAAAGTAAGTTCTACTGTGGCACAATTTGACATCACAAATAGTTGAAACATTCTCACTTTCCTAAAGAATGACACATTATAATGCTAGAGGATAACACAATATATGCAAGAAGGCTTCTTTAAATAATAGAAATAACCACAACAGCATTTTGCTAAATCCTGGCAATGGATCTGACCATTGTCCCATTTGTAAATGAGAAAAAAACATTATGAGTGTATTGACTTAATGCTTAGTCCAAACATATTCAGGTTTTTTGATTAGGCTGCCAAACACCATCTTTTCTTTTTGGTGGATTAATACCTGACAAACTTTGCCACTATGAAGATTCTAGTAAGCTTTCGTGCTCTTGTAATACTTCATATTGGCACTTTTGACCCCAACAAACAAAAAAAGTGAGTTAAATTTGTCTCCATAGCTACTGTGTGATGGCAATGCTACTCACTGCTCATGTTGAGCCAGTTCATGTAAGTAGATGTGTATGGTTGTGTGTTGGAATGGTTAAAATAATGTCAGCAGTAATAACACAATTCTGTTTTACTAAACCTCTTAATATACTTTTGCATTTGTTCTGCCAGAATATTGAAGAGTTTGAAGCAAACCTTGACAGGCAAGTATTGAACATTGCCATCATCAAAGACCAGAATCCAAACACTGGAACCATCATGATCGAGGGAGCCAAAATCCTGGATGGTATTGATGTCCCAAGGTGCTGTGCTTTGCTCATGATTTTAATATATGCTCTGAATCTGAGCTATCCCAAGGATCTAAAATGTACATACAAAGTATTTCAGAAACTGTTCCTTGAACTTGATGGACTAAAAACCAGTGGGAAAGTAATGAATCTCAAGTACAGCATTTTCTAAGAACACTTTTCTTTCAAACCACTGCCATTTTTTTTTAAACCCATGTTATTATTTAATCCATAAACAGCTGTTTCAATTGTAAACATTCTCAGGTTTTGTTTTAAATTTTTGTTGATTATGTGCTGTTGAAAACATGTTCATTATGGTTTTGTAATACTGTGTTCAAAGAATGTTGCTCTTTTGTCCAAGAATGTTCTTAGATCAGAGTAGGTGCTGTTGTGTGTTCGTACCTCATGATCTTTGTAAGCACTTGGTATTTTCATAGTGAGGTTGCTATATTTTTCAAAATGTTTTTGCATCCTGCAATAGAAGTCAGCTTTGACAAATTTGGCAGTTGAATATTACATTGAGGCCTATATTTTTGCTGCTGTAGTATGGCTATTTGTTGAAAAATATAAAAATGCAACATTATATTTCCAATAAAGTAAATTTTGCAACATTTTCATTCTTTAAGTGGCTGTAGTTTTAATAATTTAATAAATAAACTTGATAAAGCTGAAAATTATAGGCTGAAAACACTAATTACACCAAATTCACTTTTTACACCATCACAACTTTAAAATATATTAATAATTAAGTACGTAGAACTTAAAACAGTCTTTAAAAATGTAACATAAATTAGTTGGGACAACTTAATTTTTCTGTGCAGTGAATTTAAAAAGTTCTGTGTATCCTATAATTTTTTAAGTTGATGGTGCTTAAAAGCAACTTAAGATCTGAAGGAAAAACCTTTTCCAGTTACTCAGTGTTATGGGTTGGTTCTACGTAATTTTAACCAGAAGTCATAGTAACTTAAAAAGCTTGATGCAGAGCGTTGCGTTAATTTTTTTTGTTGGCCCAAAACAGTACTTTTTAGAGTGATCTCTATCTTAAACAATATATTTCATCATTTTTTACAGCCAAGTTCTGTAAAATCCATATTTGTCTATATTTTCGAAGGTAAAAAACTGTAAAATGGTAACACCTACATTAGTATATTTGCTTAAGGAAACACCCCTTTTAATATATTGTTCCTGGAGAACCACATACAGTGCATCCGGAAAGTATTCACAGCGCATCACTTTTTCCACATTTTGTTATGTTACAGCCTTATTCCAAAATGGATTAAATTCATTTTTTTCCTCAGAATTCTGCACACAACACTTCATAATGACAACGTGAAAAAAGTTTACTTGAGGTTATTGCAAATTTATTAAAAATAAAAAAACTGAGAAATCACATGTACATAAGTATTCAAAGCCTTTGCTCAATACTTTGTCGATGCACCTTTGGCAGCAATTACAGCCTCAAGTCTTGTTGAATATGATGCCACAAGCTTGGCACACCTATCCTTGGCCAGTTTCGCCCATTCCTCTTTGCAGCACCTCTCAAGCTCCATCAGGTTGGATGGGAAGTGTCGCTGCATAGCCATTTTAAGATCTCTCCAGAGTGTGTGTGTGTGTGTGTGTGTGTGTGTGTGTGTGTGCGTGTGTGTGTGTGTGTGTGTGTTTTTACTGGTATCAATATTTGTTTCAGGAGACACGTAGGTAAGACTTTATTGTGCAATACACGTGGCAATCAAAATAACTTGAATTTAATGTTTTTTAGTAATGGATATTAGATTCTTTATTTCATGCTCCTTATTCAATTAAAATTCGTTGAAGCAAGCTATGGACATAATGTTGCAAAACGTGAAATAAATCATAAACTTTTCCCCCCGAAAATATAATAATATAATATAATAAGTTCCTTCCAAAACGAAACAGAATATCCAAATCGTTACATGTTACGCCGGTGTATAAAATATATAACTTATACATTTACTCAGTGTCTTTATATATTTTTGGACACTGCTAACTTAAAAAAAAATATTAGTAATAAATCACACAGTATATGAAAATATCGTCTTTGCGGTGATGTAAAATGAAGCGCTTTAAAATGCTTTTAAGATAAGTGAGGTTTTTCCGAAACAAATTGTGCTTCAAGCCTCAATAATACAGTTAGATGTTTTCTTTTTTCTTTCTTTGTTTTTTCCATGGTGGCGTTGCATCTTTATTTTAAACTAAAACACGGCTTTATTAAGAATACGGATGGCAGGGTTGCAAATAAAAGGCTCCAGGCATAGTCGTTCCAGTTTCTTTTGAAACAGTGGATTGTTATTTGCTTTTAATTAATATTAATAAAAATAAGAAAGAAACAGTTAAGTTGGTAAAGAAATCTTATATTCATAGTCTTGTTTAATTTATGATCCTTTTTTCCTCCTCCTTGTGCCTGTTCAATTTTCTAAAATTCATTTTGAAGTCAGAATTAAACACAGGTAATATTTTTGAAATCAGAACTTTCTGTTAATTTGTGAATCTTTTTTTTTTCCTTTTTAACAAATGTCGAATGATTTATTTTTTCGCATCTATATGAAGGTACGGAACGTTAGCGTTATTTCCAACTAGAACATCAGGAAACTAGAGACAATACTTTACAAGAGATAACAAAATGCAAAGGCTAAATAGCTTAATGCGTTTCTTTCTACTTTTCCGCGTCGGGTCTGTTTGTCATCGATTCAATTTTTCCTATTTGCGCTTTGAAAGCAATTTTTTATTTACAATATATATTCTAACGGAAAAAAGGCATAGCATACATTCTTATTTCGCTGCATATGTTTGTTTCAATGGCTTCAATATCCGGGCTACGGAGATCAGAGCTTGAAACACTCAAAGTCAAACTAACATCAAGTTAACGTTACCCCACTTTGAAGTTTTTAACATATAAGAACAAAGTAAAGGCATACAGAAGTTTGATACACCCAGAAACATCAGTTTAGGAGCAGAAAAAATGGAATTCAAATTTGATACATACCCGTTTAAGGAAATGGATTTATGCACACGGTTTTTCATCCAGATAAAAAATTTAAAAACGAGTTGCCATGAGTTATTTATATATTTTTTCTATACCACTGTGTCGTACCATTGGCTGGGTGTGTTTATAGGGCATCACTCTTCGCAACACACAGCGTCTGCGGCTTCTGTGCACACGGCTCAGCATTGGGCTATATCAAGTTTCATATTCTAAAGGAACTGCGCTGAAGTCGCTGACGAGTGTTGGGTTGGGCGCATGGAGGTGAGGTTGCAGATTACAATTAGAATATCAAAGGATCTCTGCACTTCACGAAACATTTCGGTTCCGATTCATGCATCGAATTCACAGATACGTTTTACAGTGAAATACTCAGAGTCTACTATTTCTCAAAGTACTTGCAGTTGACCTGAACTAGCGCTAAATTAATACATTTAGTTCTGAAAGCTAATTCAGTTTTACGTCATTTATTATTCCTTTAATTTATTGTTATCATCGACAGATACGATTATTGAGCAGCATGCTGACTTTTTTTTAAACTTTCTAAAGTATGTAAATTTAAATGTTAGTTTGTCCTCTGTGCCAGTCCAAACCGCTGAATTTGTCAAACGTATGACAAACTTTGCACAGATTCCCAGTTTGTATAGGGGATGACCATATCTATTCCTTCCGAAAATATTCCCCTTTGGTGTGATATATTTAGTGATCTCAGCTGCTCTTTATTAGGGAAATGCCATGCACTCCCTGGGGGGTCGGTGGGTTATTTGTGGGAACTAGCACAGAATATGGGTGTCGATCTCTGTTCCTGGAGGGCCACAGTGGGTGCAGGTTTTCATTTTAACCATCTTCTCCATTAGTGACCAGTTTTTGCTGCTAATTAACTTCTTTTGCCTTAGTTTTCATTAACTTGACTCAGGCCCCTTAGTTGTCTACTTTTCCTTAATTAGCAGCCAAATAATAGTGAGACACAAAACAAGCCGCCACATGACCAGTTCACCTGTGCCCATCACACAATATCTGACAATAAAGAAAGGTGATGGTCTCAGTAAGGTTGATCTCTCAGGTCACCAAAACATTTTGTTGGTGTTCTTAGAAAAAACAGAAAAATAAACAGTTTTAGAAATGTCACCTGTGGCAGAACAAGAGCATCAACAATCCATTGAATTAAATAACAGGTTTAATTAACAGCAAGAATAAGCTTCTGATTAAGAGATTGGTTGGAGTTTGAAATCCCAGTTTAGCTGATCATCTGTTGGCTCATTTTACATATCATTTCTGCTTTGCTGTTATTTAATGAAGAAAGGAATAAATTCACTGCAGTGGGCTGGTGCCCTGCCGGTGGTTTGTTTCCTGCCTTGCGCCCTGTATTGGCTGGGATTGGCTCCAGCAGACCCCCGTGACCCTGTAGTTAGGATATAGCGGGTTGGATAATTTCAGAGGAACAAATCCTTAAAAACAAGGCTATTAAAATGAAGGGCAAAGATGTTAATTAGCAGTGAAAACTGGTCACTGATTAGAAAATGCATTAGAATGAAAACCTGCAGCCACTGCAGCACTCCAGGTCCGGAGTTTGACACCCCTGCGAGGCCTACAGTTTTTAATATACAAGTCCCAAAAATGGCTCGTTACTGGGTTGTGAGGTTCTTCATTGAATCATCTTTTGATAAAGAACCATTTCATTTTGGGAAGGGTTTCTTGAAAATTAAATTGGGCTTTGGACTCTGAGAAAACACTTTGGCATCTTTATTTTTTAGAATGTGTGGTGGGTTTAGCAAGTGAAATTATGGTTTGGTGCCTGGTGGAATTTATTTTGTGACCATCCGCACCTGCACTTGATCCCTCCCCGGGCAGCGCCAGTCACTCCCATATATGCTGTATGTTCACATGCAGTATGTTTACCATTTAATATATGATGTTGCACTTATTGTTCTTTTCAATGTTAGTACTGTACCACTTCCAATAGACTAAGGGAGGCATCCAAATATGAGTTTCACTGTGCAATGCATAACTACTCTATATATATATAAAATTCTAAGCCTAAAAGTGCACATTTTAATGTCACATTTTGTGTCACTCTTTAAATCGGCTTATTTTAAAACCTACATATATATGTTTGGTATCATTCTTTTCAGAATTTATCAAACTTTAATGTGATGTTGTTAGATTTTCAGTTGCTTATTCTGTTTTTAAATTATAAACTAAAAAACATCAAGAACTAATTTCTTCTCACTTTGTGCCTAAAGATTTAACCACACCCGGGGCCAGAAATAAAACACAAGCAGTAGGACAGCTGCTGTACAGGCTTTTAAATGTTCAAAGTGCCACACAAGATGCAGATCATGCAGCACGGCAGCAGCAGCAAGTCAGCAGCTGATCGAGCAAAGAGGAGGTAAAAAAAACTTATATTTGTTTCCCATTGTATCACCGTTTAAGAGGGGGTTTTGGAGGAGCGACCGCGTCTCCTTGGGGTGCGTTCAGCCACCCTCTTCACAACGCGAGCAGCAGAGACGTGAAGTGGCTGGTGAGCGAAGCGAGCGGGGGGAACCCTCTAGTATAACAATAAAAGCAAATATTAACTTGACTGATATACTGTATGCATGCTGTTGGTTGTGTGTTTGCAATCAATATTTATTTGCACAAATACAAGGTTGGTTCACACATCCAAGTTTGAACCGTATTGAGTCTTGTACTTATGTTAATTATATCTGCATGGACTATAAGGCACTGATTAGGAGAACAACAGACCATATTATATGGGTACGTAATCATATATAGACAGTATGGTTTTAAGGCAAATGCACTAAATTTTCTTTAGACCTCTGTCTGTTCGGCATATATATTAGTTAACGTAAAGTGCAACTCTAGAAATTGTCAGCTACACACCTTGACTTACACGCACAACTTGTTTGGTTTGCTTGTGCATAAATTGATTTTGCCTGGCTCATATATTGGTTTCAGCACAAATTTATTGGTTTTGCTGCCATATACACAGTAAATTTATCAGTATTAAATTAATTCATTAACTGTTAAATCTAACTCCATCTTGGATAACATTTGGTCCTGCCTTGCATAATGCTAACATTTTCCAGTGTTATTTTTACTCCACTTTGCATTAGACTCTACCGCCAACCAGTGTAAATAATATAACACTGATACTATCCAACCCCCTGAATGTTAAAAAAAGCCATAAAATTACTCTGGAAGTTCTTTAATACCTTGAAGTGTACACAGTACAAACATACTCTGAGATTCAAATCTCTTCCTACTTTGTGGGGTATTATTTATTACTCTACAAGGTACAGTTAAACTTAGGTTTCACCACTCTATGACATGTCAGGTACTACACTACACAGTGCTAAGTTGTTAGTTTATTTATTCTATATTGTTATGCATTAACCAGCTGAGTATTCACATATAATTTACATATATTATGGAGTGATACATACTGCTCAGCTGGGTGTCATCATAATCAAAATACAAAATAAACTATTGTCGCAGGTGGCCGGGTGTGTTCCGTATCCGCCTGCCTATTTAAGGTGCCGCCTCCCTGCAATCAAGGCTTGAGTCGGGTGAGGAGGTGGCAAAGAGAGGCCCTGAGTGCTGTGTGAAGAGGAAGAGAAGGCTTAATGAAGAAGCCGGGATTGTGAGAGACTGTGGGGGTTTGTTGGTGTGGTGCACATAGTGACTTGTAAATAATAATTGTGTAAATAAACGTGTGGTGATGGAGGGAAACGTGTCTGCCTGTCTGTGTCCGGGTTGCCTATTTCACAGTGGTGTAGTCGGCAGGATGCTCCACCTGGGTCAAGGTGGGGACCTGAATTGTTGAGAGATTCTGTGAAAGGCCTGGCACAGCAGGCAACCTAACCCACGTGCCGCAGGGGCGGCGTGCACCCAACCCTGCAATTACCGGGTGTGTCGCGGACCAGGGGAGGTCCGCTGTTGGACTTGGTATTGTTTCAGGGGCGGCTCAAGAGGGTGGCGGCAACAGGGAGAGCTGCCGGGAAGAAGACTCTGCACACAGCACTCAGGGCCTCTCATTGCCACCTCCTCACCCGACTCCAGCCTTGATTGCAGGGAGGTGGCTCCTTAAATAGGCAGGCGGCTGCGGACCACACCCAGCCACCTGCGACAGGCTCCATGGGAGATGTAGTTCTCCACAGCCTGGTTGGGGGCTCGGATGGCCACCAGGGGGAGCTGCATGGAGTCAGCATCCTGGCTGGTCATATCTTCAGCCCCACCCGGAAGGGCAATTAGGGCAATTAGGGCAACAGGGGCGGCATGCACCCAACCCCGCAATTACCGGGTGTGTCGCGGACCAGGGGAGGTCCGCCGTTGTACTTGGTATTGTTTGAAGGGCGGCTCAAGAGCGCGGCGGCAGCAGGGAGAGCTGCCAGGAAGGAGACGCTGCACACAAAGCAGCTGCGGAGCTGCCCAGAACCTCACCCTCGAGTGTGGAAGGAGGGCGAGGAAGCCGCAGACCGGAAGTCCCTCCTTGTAACAGGCACGGGATTGGGCAGCGTGTCCTGTCGTCCCACCAACGATTGGTCAGAGGCGGGAGCAGGGAATGTCCATCTCGTGCCAGGAAGAAGCCCGAGTGGGCTGCAGGGAAGAACCCACGGAGAGCAGTCGGCAAGTGGTGCTGCTCGAAAGGTAAGCACACCGCCGACTGTTTCTCACTCTTTGGCAGCGATTCTGCAGGAGCTGCAGGGCGAGCTTCAGCTCGCGTTATCGCTGCCGGCCGAGTGATGTGCCCTCCGGGCGGAGACGCAGGATCCAGGAGGGACGGCAATGGCGTGCGATCAAGAGCCGCAGAGGAAGGAGGATCGACACGCTGCGGGAACTTCGGACCGGAGAGGCACAGCGGGGAAGGTAAGTGGGACCGACCCCATGAAGCTCCGGACTCCAGCGGGCTGGGTCTGCCCTTTTGCAATGGGCTGATTCGAACCGTCACGGCATCCCAAAATAAAAGGAGGAAGCGGCTTGGGGAAGCCAGTTCCTCCGATACGTGAAGACGTGCAGCTGGGTGCGCGCGTCCCTGGAAGGGCTGCCCTCTGCCGAGACAGAGGAAAATCCCGCAGGCTGGGAGGCGAGACAAATGTGTGCACCAGTTGACGGCTCCTTGGCGGGGGTCACGGAAATCTCGGGCCGGAAGGCTGAGATTACAATCATCGGGGTGCCAGATAGAGCGGAGAGCATTGGCCCAAGCCTGGAAAAGGCGCACAGAGGCGCCGTGTCAGGGCAACGTCTCCGCCCCTTGTTTTTCTTTTTATTATAGAGGACCGGGCCCTAGGCTGGGACGGATCGGCCTGTCACAGATGAAAATCTGTCCTCGCGGAACTGTCCGCTGGCCCTGTGGGGTCTCAGCGTGGAGGGGAGTTATGTCGCAGGCGGCCGGGTGTGGTCCGCAGCTGCCTGCCTATTTAATGAGCCGCCTCCCTGCAATCAAGGCTGGAGTCGGGTGAGGAGGTGGCAAAGAGAGGCCCTGAGTGCTGTGTGAAGAGGAAGAGGAGGCTTAATGAAGAAGCTGGGATTGTGAGAGACTGTGGGGGTTTGTTGGTGTAGTGCACATAGTGACTTGTAAATAATAATTGTGTAAATAAACGTGTGGTGATGGAGGGAAACGTGCCTGCCTGTATGTGTTCGGGTCGCCTATTTCACACTATTAAATAACAGTAATATAAGATCAGGATTTTAACGTAATCACAACCTGAAAGAACATGTACTATATGAGAATGACATTAAATGTATGATGTACTGTATTAATGCATAGCAAGATCTAGAAATACTGTGATGGTAACACATTGTTACATGCTGCTGTCAAAGCTCAAGTGTCTGGTCCAGTTTCAGTCCTTGAGCAGTTGTGCCCGCCTTTTTGAGGAGAATATTGCAAGGAAAGGCACACTTTTGAGGCAGCATTGCACATGTCTCTCTTTTATTGTACTGTAGATGCCATAGCAATTTCATGAATTGTTAAGCCCACGCATGCTACTATTGTTCTACTTAACCACAAATTGGTTCAGCTGAACAAAGCCACACTTGTTTTAGATTAGAATGAAGTAAAGGGAAATTTTGAAAAGGTAAATTTTGAAAAAAACAATTGTTGATGGGGGATGGCGAATCTCTTGTCTTTGAAAATAAAAAAAAATAATTCACACAGCTTTAATTTGAGCCTAGTCCTAAACTTGATGTGTGACGATGCCGGTCCCCTACAGACTCCCTCTTCCTACATGGGAGTCTGTTGAACCAACACTGTCAATAGTTATGACCGAGATGAGCTGACAAATGAGGACAAATCTCATTGACACCAGGGGATGGTGTAAAATGCTCAGGTACTTTTATTATAAAAAAAAAAAAACAATCCAAAATAAAAGTAAAACCAAAAGTGTCCATTGTGCCGTGTTAAAAAAAAACAAATCCATAAAATCAGTGAAACGTGGAGATAAAATCAATAAATCCGTTAAAATAGAGATTAAAATACAGTCTCTCTTGACCCAATCACAGCCCACCACCTTATGTCTTCCCTGCTCACCCATCACAGGCATTGCCGGCAGATCCTCTGCAGCACAAACTCCTTTCTGCTGTCCCCCGTCTTGGCTGCCGCCACACTGTGCAGCCAGACCATCTGACCAGCCAGATCTTCGCGCTCCCTCAGTCACTCCTCGGATCCATTGGGAGTTATTACGTCTCGCTCTCTCCACTCTACACACTTAGGGCTCGTTTATACTTCACGCTTAGAACGTGTACGCACACGCATCATGGCTGCCACACGTTCCCAGCGTTCATTTGACGTGTCCTCTGAGCAGGTACTCAGAAATTGACGCGACACGTGCGTGAGTTGCAGTACCAGCAAAAAGTCGGGGGGCACAGTGTGATAAAAGTTGGAATGTGACGTCAGAGTCTCTGTTTACTATCTACATGTGACAGAAAGCCGAATCTATGCGGATCCTACGGAATCGATGTGTGTGCTTCGATGTTTGATGAATGGTTCGATGTGGTGAAGCAAAATGCCGACATACAGATGCATTTGTGGTGCTTTTATATTCAAGCGTCGCATATTCCCGATCGTAATGATACAATATATTTTAAAAGTCTCACATACCATGTTTTGTGCCGGCTTTTTTTTCTGGTACTTCCTCCTGACCTGACAGCAGTGGCAAATAGCAATAGATCACCACACAGCACATTTAGAATCCTTAGATTTATACTTGATATCACTTTGATGATGAAATGCATTAAAGTATGTGTTGTGATGTGAGATTTTACATATAACTTGATAAATATTTCCATCCATCCATCCATCCTCTTCCGCTTATCCGAGATCGGGTTGTGGGGGCAGCAGCTTGAGCAGAGATGCCCAGACTTCCCTCTCCCCGGCCACTTCTTCTAGCTCTTCCGGGGGAATCCCAAGGCGTTCCCAGGCCAGCCAGGAGACATAGTACCTCCAGCGTGTCCTGGGTCCTTCCCCAGGGCCTCCTCCCGGTTGGACGAGGCGTCCAGGAGGCATCCTGATCAGATGCCCGAGCCACCTCATCTGACTCCTCTCGATGCGGAGGAGCAGCAGCTCTACTCTGAGCCCCTCCCGGATGATTGAGCTTCTCACCCTATCTTTAAGGGAGAGCCCAGACACCCTGTGAAGAAAACTCATTTCAGCCGCTTGTATTCGCGATCTTGTTCTTTCGGTCACTACCCATAGCTCATGACCATAGGTGAGGGTAGGAACATAGATCGACTGGTAAATTGAGAGCTTTGCCTTACGGCTCAGCTCCTTTTTCACCACGACAGACCGATGCAGAGCCTGTATCACTGCGGACACTGCACCGATCCGCCTGTCGATCTCACGCTCCATTCATCCCTCACTCGTGAACAAGACCCTGAGATACTTGAACTCCTCCACTTGGGGCAGGATCTCGTTCCCAACCCTGAGAGGGAACTCCACCCTTTTCTGGCTGAGGACCATGGTCTCGGATTTGGAGGTGCTGATTCCCATTCCAGCCGCTTCACACTCAGCTGCGAACCGATCCAGAGAGAGCTGAAGATCACGGCCTGATGAAGCAAACAGGACAACATCATCTGCAAAAAGCAGTGACCCAATCCTGAGTCCACCAAGCCGGACCCCCTCAACACCCTGGCTGCGCCTAGAAATTCTGTCCATAAAAGTTATGAACAGAATCGGTGACAAAGGGCAGCCCTGGCGGAGTCCAACTCTCACTGGAAACAGGTTCGACTTACTGCTGGCAATGCGGACCAAGCTCTGACACCAATCGTACAGGGACCGAACAGCTCTTATCAGGGGGTCCGGTACCCCATACTCTCGGAGCACCCCCCACAGGATTCCCTGAGGGACACGGTTGAACGCCTTTTCCAAGTCCACAAAACACATGTAGACTGGTTGGGCGAACTCCCATGCACCCTCCAGGACCCTGCTAAGGGTGTAGAGCTGGTCCACTGTTCCGCGACCAGGACGAAAACCAGAATGTTCCTTCTGAATCCGAGGTTCGACTATCCTATGGACCCTCCTCTCCAGAACCCCCGAATAGACTTTTCCAGGGAGGCTGAGGAGTGTGATCCCTCTGTAGTTGGAACACACCCTCCGGTCCCCCTTCTTAAAGAGGGGGACCACCACCCCAGTCTGCCAATCCAGAGGCACTGTCCCTGATGTCCATGCGATGTTGCACAGACGTGTCAACCAAGACAGCCCTACAACATCCAGAGCCTTGAGGAACTCCGGGCATATCTCATCCACCCCCAGGGCCCTGCCACCAAGGAGTTTTTTGACCACCTCGGTGACCTCAGTCCCAGAGATGGGGGAGCCCACCTCCGAGTCCCCAGGCTCTGCTTCCTCATTGGAAGGCATGTTAGTGGGATTGAGGAGGTCTTCGAAGTACTCCCCCCACCGATCCATAATGCCTCGAGTCGAGGTCAGCAACGCACCATCCCCACCATACACAGTGTTGACACTGCACTGCTTCCCCCTCCTGAGACGCCGGACGGTGGACCAGAATCTCCTCGAAGCCGTCCGAAAGTCGTTCTCCATGGCCTCCCCAAACTCCTCCCATGCCCGAGTTTTTGCCTCAGCAACCACCGAAGCCGCATTCCGCTTGGCCTGCCGGTACCTATCAGCTGCCTCCAGAGTCCCACAGGACAAAAGGGACCGGTAGGACTCCTTCTTCAGCTTGACGGCATCCTTCACCGCTGGTGTCCACCAATGGGTTCGGGGATTGCCGCCACGACAGGCACCGACTACCTTACGGCCACAGCTCCGGTCAGCCGCCTCAACAATAGAGGCACGGAACATGGCCCATTTGGACTCAATGTCCCCCACCTCCCTCGGGACATTGTCGAAGTTCTGCCGGAGGTGGGAGTTGAAGCTACTTCTGACAGGGGGCTCTGCCAGACGTTCTCAGCAGACCCTCACAACACGTTTGGGCCTACCAGGCCTGACCGGCATCCTCCCCCACCATCGGAGCCAACTCACCACCAGGTGGTGATCAGTTGACAGCTCCGCCCCTCTCTTCACCCGAGTGTCCAAGACATGTGGCCGCAAGTCTGACAACACGACCACAAAGATCATCGAACTGAGGCCTAGGGTGTCCTGGTGCCAAGTGCACATATGAACACCCCTATGCTTGAACATGGTGTTCGTTATGGACAATCCGTGATGAGCACAGCAGTCCAATAACAAAACACCACTCGGGTTCAGATCGGGGGGGCCATTCCTCCCAATCACGCCTTCAATGCCCACGTGAGCATTGAAGTCTCCCAGCAGTACGAGGGAGTCCCCAGAAGGTATGCCCTCCAGCACCCCCTCCAGGAACTCCAAAAAGGGTGGGTACTCCGAACTGCTGTTCGGTGCATACGCACAAACAACAGTTAGGACCCGTCCCCCCACCTGAAGGTGGAGGGAGGCTACCCTCTCATCCACCGGGGTAAACCCCAATGTACAGTCTCCAAGTTGGGGGGCAAAAAGTATGCCCACACCTGCTCGGCGCCTCTCACCGGGGGCAACTCCAGAGTGGTAGAGAGTCCAGCCCCTCTCAAGGAGATTGGTTCCAGAGTCCAAGCTGTGCGTCGAGGTGAGCCCGACTATATCTAGCCAGAACCTCTCGACCTCGCCCACTAGCTCAGGCTCCTTCCCCTTCAGAGAGGTGACATTCCACATCCCAAGAGCCAGCTGCTGTAGCCGAGGATTGGACCGCCAAGGTCCCCGCCTTCGGCCACTACCCAACTCACACTGCACCCGACCTCCTTGGCCCCTCCCATAGGTGGTGAGCCCATGGGAAGGGGGACCCACGTTGCCTCTTCGGGCTGTGCCCGGCCGAGCCCCATGGGTGCAAGCCCGGCCACCAGATGCTCACCATCGATCCCCACCTCCAGGCCTGGCTCCAGAGGGGGGCCCCGGCGACCCGCATCCGGGTGAGGGAAAACGCTGTCCAAATTTTGTATTCATCATGGAAGTTTTGTTGAACCGCACTTTGTCTCATCCCTCACCTAGGACCAGTTTGCCTTGGGTGGCCCTACCAGGGGCATAAAGCCCCGGACAACAGAGCTCCTAGGATCATTGGGACACGCAAACCCCTCCACCACGATAAGATGGCGGTTCGAGGAGGGGGATAAATATTTTGTATGTCTTTATTTGTAATTTAGGCAAAGCAATGTAATTTAGTGTTACTTTGGTGAGAGGCATTTGTGTTTGCCCCTTTTACGACTGAGTTGCTTTGAATTTTACGACAGGATTTGGGGTGTGTGCTTTAAACCAGTTTGGCGAGTGTTTCTCTGCTTTAGTCTTTCAACCCCCCACAAGAAAGCCATAAAGACATATGGTCTTGGGGGTGGCAGGTTTTAAAATGTTCTATTTCCCCATTGGTCTGAGGTATGCTTGTTTGGAATTGGCTTGGCTCAGAGGCCTTTAAGTACTATGACTTCCTATTGGCTGTAGGGGTTGGACAGAAAATCTATATATTTACTTGTTTAACCTCACACTCTCTCTCTTACCAACCAACATATGATGAAGTCTCTCTCTCTTGCTAACCTGTGATGATGTAGAATTATCTGTCTCTTACCAACCAACATATGATGAAGAAGTATCTCTCTCTTGCTAACCTGTGATGTTGAAGACAACACAATAAAGAGCACAGTTTAGCAGTCATTTTGAACAGACATGTGGCTGAAAGCTGAGCACCAATGATGCCTTAACTAGAGACATTTAAGTAACTACAAGTTTGTGTGCTGCCTGAACTACATATCACCATTTAGTCAGGTTGTATGGTTGCCAATATTCAAATGTACTTTGCATTTTGTTATTATTTATGAATATTATCAGTAATACATTATTTTATGTGTAACTTAACTTCTGCTTGTCTTTTTACTACAGTAATCCCTCCTCCATCGCGGGGGTTGCGTTCCAGAGCCACCCGCGAAATAAGAAAATCCGCGAAGTAGAAACCATATGTTTATATGGTTATTTTTATATTGTCATGCTTGGGTCACAGATTTGCGCAGAAACACAGGAGGTTGTAGAGAGACAGGAACGTTATTCAAACACTGCAAACAAACATTTGTCTCTTTTTCAAAAGTTTAAACTGTGCTCCATGACAAGACAGAGATCACAGTTCCGTCTCACAATTAAAAGAATGCAAACATATCTTCCTCTTCAAAGGAGTGTGTCAGGAGCACAGAATGTCACATAGATAGAGAAAACAATCTCTAGCATACAAATCAATGTTTGGCTTTTAAGTATGTGAAGCACCGCGACACAAAGCTGTTGAAGGCGGCAGCTCACACCCCCTCCGTCAGGAGCAGACAAAGAGAGAGAGAGAGAGAGAGAGATAGAGAGACAGAGTTTGTTTTTCAAGCAAAAATCAATACGTGCCCTTCGAGCTTTTAAGTATGCGAAGCACCGACATGCTGCACAAAAGATAGCAACGTGAAGATAATCTTTCAGCATTTTTAGACGAGCGTCCGTATCGTCTAGGTGTGCAAACAGCCCCCCTGCTCAATCCCCATAAGTCAGGATCACAGAAAGTCAGCGCAAGAGAAAAGTAAGCAATCTAGCTTCTCAGCCATCTGCCAATAGCGTCCCTTGTATGAAATCAACTGGGCAAACCAACTGAGGAAGCATGTACCAGAAATTAAAAGACCCATTTTTCGCAGAAACCCGCGAAGCAGCGAAAAATCCGCGATATATATTTAAATATGCTTACATATAAAATCCGCGATGGAGTTGAAGCCGCAAAAGGCGAAGCACGCTATAGCGAGGGATTACTGTATATCTAATTGCCTGAGGTTATAGATATAGAAGGGAAGGTGGGGATAAGTTATATACAATAATACCTTATAAACAGTGGTAAATCTGTGAGATTAGGCATTCTAAGGCTACATATTAATAATACAATAGGGGAAAGTAGAGCAATATATATATTAGTCTACCAAGACAAAACAATAGGCGTAGTCCGGCAGAATTTTGGGGTAACCATGTTTTGCACCCTGTTTGCAAATACTGTTGATGTATATGTGTGTTTATGTATGTGAATTTTAGGGCATCCAGTGTACAAATGCAATGGAAGTAAACATTGTTTGGTTGCTGAATGGAATATAACCAACAAAGTGTAGAGACTTCATGTGTGTCATGAGGACACCTGCATGTTTGTTAGTGCTGATGGTAGTGAGTGCCTAATTAAAGTGCTAGAGAGTGGTGAGAAATGCATGCGTCATTCATATGGCATTTAAGTGGTTAAAGTCCTAGGGAGTGATGGGACATGCGTGCGTCATTCATACGGCATTTAAGTGGTTAAAGTGCTAGGGCGTGATGGGACATCCATACGTCATTCATACGGCATTTAAGTGGTTAAAGTGTTAGGGTGTGAGGGGACATGCATGTGTCATTCATACGACACTTATTCATTTAGGATCTTTGTGTATGTATGTGTATGTTTGCTTATAGGGGCAAAAGTAGGCCAACCCATAATGAAGGTGGCAAATTGTATTAGAGTAAAATTGTAGACTCAGAAATGCCTAAATTTATATTAAAGTCAGCCATCTTCCAGTGGAGTGGCAGAAGCAAGCAGGCTAAAGCTAAGAAATGCAAACCTGTAGTGCAGGTAGAGAAAGCAGAAGCTGAGCTGAGCATGCCACAAAATGGAAGGGGGCTGGAAGGATTAAAATCAGGAAAACAGAAATCTGGTTTAAAGAAGACAGCTGCCGTTATAAGAGGTTTACTATCTTGTATTATTGGTAATAAGGAAGATCAGTATGAGAATAAAAGTGAAAGTTGTGGAATGTTGTGTGAAAGTTTTGAAAGATGTAACAGTTGGTGTGAAAATTGTGAAGTGCTAGCATATAGAACACCCACTGCTGAAGTGGAAAGCACAGAAAGCAGGGGAAACAAGAGGAGAAAACCACCCATGGTGAAAGTTAGGGCAATAGTAACCGGATCGGACTGGAACCCTAAAACATGGGTGGGTGACATACCTGAGACAGATGAGTGGTCAGATAAAGAGTGGGAATGTGAGTGTGAGGAAAAGGAGAGAGATGAAAGGAAGGGAAAACAGCAAGGGTGTTTCCTTCCATTACTCTCCACTGCACCACAATCTCCAGGTAATTGTGAGGTCTGTCCAGTATTTAAAGAACATGCTACCCCGAAAGATATTTCACCACTGTTAGGAAAGGTAACCAGTGCTGCACTGAAATTTGATTTAGGACAAAGAAATCAGATAGAAGGCAGAGTAGCTGGTGAGCGTGAATGGCAATTGTTGACTAAAGGGCATGAAATGGATAATGGCATAAGGATACTGAGTAAAGAAAGTGTGGAATTTAAACAAGGAACAATGGAAATTAAGGGAATTCAAGTGTTTTTGTGTGAAAGGTCTGAAAGTACTAGTGCAAGAATGACTGAGTTGGAATAAAAGTGCACCAGTTTAGGAGTTGGTTTGAATGAAACAGGACACGCCAAAGAACAAAGGATGGGGGATGGTGCAGCAGGAAGGCTTGCAAACTCAGGCAGCAAGTCAAGAATGCACAGGGGTGTGAAAGTCCTAACAGCTGTGCTGGGGCCAGCAGTACTGTAATTAACTCTTTTAGGGCTAATTTTTTTTTTGTTTCTTTTCTCCCAGGGTTGAATATTTTTCCAAAAACTAACATTTTTTAAAAAAGAACACAAAGCAATTGTTTAACATATCAAATCAACAAAAAATATTTACTTTTGACAAATGTTACTGTCTTGCATGTTGTATGAGCCTCCATACTCTATGATTTCACATACATATCACATACATTTTACACAGCAAAGTCTGATCTCGCTCAAAGCAGCCAATTTCAGTCATTGCCACATTGCACTCCTTACAATATGTGTTGCTTTGGTGCCTATTTTTCAATTGTCCGTTGCTGCACTTTCTCACATATATTGTTAGTGTGTACTGTAGAGAGACAAGTCACCCATTTGCCATCGTGCCATGCCACTGCCACCAAGTTTTCTGCCTGCATGATAACCGTATTGTCACCTCTTTTCATCTTCTGAAACTTTATGAACTTTATGTATGGCATTATAGCCTGGCTCATCCCATGGGATTTGCTTCTGTTTATTACAGAAGTGAATAAAACTTTGCAGCAGCACGTACCTAAGCTACCAGGGGACAAAACACGTTTGGACCAATGCTCCCTGAAGTTATATCACCAGTTCTGTCCCATCTCTATTTGTAATGCCACAGCGCGCTTCATCTCGTCTTTCGTTGTGGGTTTCCACTTTGAAAAACGAGAATGTGATGCAAACGCAGCCCGCGATTCAAAAAAAATCTCTGCCTACCTGTTTGTCTCGTCTGACAGTAGCTGAAAAGCAGCATCAGGAGAGAGCAGCCTGAAGTACAGCAGCTGGTGATCTGTTGCGTCCAACAGCAAGCCATGCCGTCTTGTAAACTCCGGTAGCCAGATGGGCTCTCAACGGATCAATGTCTGTGTATTTATCCCATGCGAACCTTGCCGTAGATGCATCGGCTGCGCGAAGGCACTCAACTGGCAGCAGATCCGCTGGCGCGGCATCGGCTGGTGTCTGATCAGCTGATGCCTGCTTCTCACTCTCTTGCTCGATCTCCTGATCACTGCCAATAAAATCCGATTCTGAAAAATCAAGAGTCCGACTCTGCGATAATACGCAAAACATCGTCTGCCGAGTGTTTTCTTTTCTGCACTTGCTTCGCTCCCTTTTCACATGTCGATGCCATCTTGCCATTGTTTACATTTCGCAACTCACGCACACGCAAGATTTAGTTGCCGAGTCAACGAGTCTAGCATTCCTCCAAGCACAGAGGGAATGCCTGTGACGTGACAGTGAGATTTGTCGCCATTAACAGCTGATTGTCGCCCCCTATCCCTGGATGTCGACTTTTGTCGACATTCATCTTCAACCCCTCCTGTCGACAAAAGTCGACATCCACCCTAAAAGAGTTAAAAAGCGCACACACTTAGGCTCAGTAATTCGAAACCTGACTGACTAGTTGTTTAAAAAGACAGCCTATGAATCTCCCTGAAAAAAATGGAGAAAAGTGAGCTGGTCTTGAGTGAAGAGCAAAGGTCAGTTTTAGGAGAGATGCTGAATCTGGCACTGGGATTTTGGAGAGGGTTCAGCCCACACATTCAGGTAGTAGTTACCATAAAATAAAAGGGGACACACAGGCAAATGAAAAAAAATAGAAGGGTAGCGCAGGAAGACAGGAAAGGGAAAATAGTTATTTCTGTTACCATTTTCTGGCCTTTTGCAATAGAGCAACTTCTATTGTAAAATTTTATAGACTTTGGGTTGGTGCAGATAATAAATAGTGAAGGCAATTAGCACAGTAAAATCCATGCAGGAGATTGGGTTACCATTAGCACATTGGAGCAGAGTGGCAGTGTGGCCAAGCTGTTCCAATGAATGCTTGGAAGCAAAATTTGAGTGTTGGCACCAGGTTAACAACCAAGAAGATGAGATGGACAGAAACTGCTTTGTCACCTTCCACTTTGTAGACCTGCCTACTGTCACACACGAGCGCTTGGGGATCAGCTGATCGACCCGGTTTGTTGCGTAAAATGTCCCGCGAGGGAGCTATGTTAGTGTACTAATCCTTGTCTCCTTACTTCCTCAGAAAGGCCGAAGCGGCGGAGCCATAAAGAGTGCCCGGATGATTCAAGGAAACGCACACTTCTGGGTTCATTTATAGCCTCGGATGAAACCTGATGACTTCAGACGCCCAGAATCCATTTCGACAATTCCCAGCATCACTCCACGTTATTTCCTGTCCGCCCTTATAAAATGTCCGTCCTTCCTATTTTGATTGTCTTTTTTGAGTTTGAAAACCTGAACTGACCTTGACTTTACAGTATACGGGGCTTAAAACCCCCAACCCTTATCCTATTTTGTGTATTCTTTTCACAGTGGCGTAGCCGGCAGGATTGTACAGTCCGAACAATGACAGAAGGACAAGACCTGAACGCGGGCCTCAACATGCTCGTTGCGGTGCTGCAAGCAATGAAGGTAGATGCAGCCATGACTAAAGCAGAGCTTGCAGATGCGAAGAGGCAGCTGGCAGCAGCAGAAGCAGCAAGGCCGGAGCCCGCAAAACCACCCCTCCCTCCGATGCTGGCCCTTACGGGGGATGACGACATAGAGTCGTTTTTGTCGATATTCGAGCGAACGGCTACCCGAAACCAGTGGCCGCGGGCTGAGTGGGCGTCCATTTTGGCGCCTTACCTGAATGGGCCCACACAGCGGGCTTATCACGACCTTCCCGAGGAGGAAGCCGCCCAGTACGATCCCCTGAAGGCCGAAATATATCAGCGCTACAGAGTGACCTCCGGCCAGCAGGCTCGCGTCTGGCGGCAATGGCGCTTTGACCCCGCACTCCCGGCAAGAGCCCAGGCCTTTGAGTATTGGGGTAAGCTAAGGCGCCGGCTACGGCCAGATAAAAACCAGGCTCGCCAGGTGGTAGAGCAAGTGGCTTGTGAGGGGCTGATCTATGCACCAGATTATTTCGCCCAACAGGTCCAGAGTCACCCGTTCAAAGACATGAATTGTCTTCTGGAGGTTTTGGAGCGTCAGCTGGTGATAACCCAAGTCGGGGGGTCTGATAGCTGCAGTCGTGGGTCCCGATTGTGACGGCCCATTGTCCCTGAGCCCACTCGCCGTGCCACGGAGGCTCCGGCCTGGCCCAAGGAGCGGAAACTCGCGCTCCCGTGCTGTTTCAAGTGTGGGGAGCCGGGAAACATGCTGCCAGCTTGCTCACTCAACCAAGAGCCCATGGATTGCAGCTGGACCCGAGAGGAAAAGTACTGTGCACTGTCTAATCCCCTCGCGGTTACTAATACAGGAGTGGTGTTATTGAATGGACACTCGGTGGTGGCAATGTTTGACTCCGGGAGTAATATTACCATTGTTGCTCGCCGTTATGTCTTACTGCGACAATGGCTCGCCCAGCATTTGGGGGTCAATTGTGTACACGGGAAGACCAGATCTTATAGGTCCGCAATGTGTTACATCTCCTGGGAAGGGACTCTGAAACGGTTAATGGTCGCCGTGATGCCGGAGCCACCCTTCTCAGTAATCTTGGGACAGGACTGGTCAAACAATAAAAGCGGTATGACTATCACCTCTCCTAAACCTAAACTACGTCTGGTTATGGGGAGTGCTGTACAGCACCGGACCACGTTCCGGAAATAATCCAGGGTGGAGTTCTGGGGCGGTCGAGAGCCCCTACGGACCCGATAGTGGATACACTCGGTGGGTTAGACATACAGTATCGCTCTACCCCGGCATCATTTAAACGCAAACAATGGAACAATGATTCCTTGAAGTTCGCCAGGAATGCTATTGTGTCCGCTGACGACATATCGTCTATGGCTTCCACACCACATGGGCCCTACTTTGTACTTGAAAATGATTTGTTGTATTGAGTGGTCGAGCACGACGGCGAGGTGTGGAAATTGCTGCTAGTGCCGCGGACCTACCGGCGGGAAGTATGCGAATTAGCTCACGCCCACCTCCTAGGCACCCATCTCGGGCCGAAAAGACACTGGAGAGGGTTAATCTCCAGTTTTATTGGCCCGGGATCAATGAGGAGGTCCGTCGTTTTTGCCAATCCTGCCCGGTTTGTCAACTGTGACAGATTACCCGGAGGGACAGTGCTCCTGTGATCCCAATACCCCTTATAGATATACCCTTTGAGAGGATCAGTGTCGATCTTGTGGGACCCTTGGAACCCTCGGTGTGTGGCTACAAATATATTTTGGTAATGGAAGACTCCTCCATGACCCTGTGTTCGGATTCAGTGGGTTGGAAAATGGATGGATGGATGGATGGATAATGGAAGACTACGCAACTCGATACCCTGAAGCAGTTCCCCTGCGAGCTGCCAATACAAAAAACATTGCGCGGGAATTAGTAGGGCTTTTTTCCCGTGTGGGCATACCCAAAGAAATCCTCACGGATCAGGGTACGCCCTTTACCTCAGAAACGTTCAGGGAGGTTGCCAAGCTACTCCGGGTTAAGCATCTTAAGACATCCGTCAGACGGATGGACTGGTTGAACGCTTCAACCAAACATTGAAGCAGATGCTCCGCAAGGTAGTCAGAGAGGACGGTAGGAACTGGGATCAGCTTTTACCACTAGTACTTTTCTCTTATAGGGAAGTGCCGCAGGCCTCCACGGGGTTTTCCCTTTTTGAATTATTATACAGACGACAACCCCGGGGCCTATTGGATATATTAAAAGAAGGATGGGAAGGGGAGGCCCGTCCCTCCACCAACGTATTGGAGTATATTGCGCAGTTATGCGATAGATTGGGAAAAATCAGACCTTTACTTAAAGATCACATGTCTAGGGCTCAAGCAGCACAGGTCCGGAATTATAACCGGAATGCCTCCTTACGCGAATTTCGGCCAGGGGATCGCATAATGGTGCTCGTACCCACCTCGCATTCTAAATTGTTGGCTCATTGGCAGGGCCCATACGAAGTTAAAGAGAGAAAAGGACTCGTCGATTATCTGGTGAGTCAACCGAATCGTCGACCGAGTGAGAAAGTGTACCACATCAACCTTTTGAAGCCGTGGAGAGATCGGGAAAATGACCCTCTTCCCTGCCCTTCTCTCTCCCTTTTCTCAGAAAAAACACCCCTTAACAATTTGCTGCCCCTACAACGACAGGAGCTCGAAAGAGCCATCCTGACCGTCCCAGAGGTGGTCAGCAAAGCACCTGGCCGGACCTCGTTGATTAAGCACGACATTGTGACAGCCCCAGGGGTGGTCGTCAGGGAACACCCCTACCGCCTCCCTTTGACGAAACGTGCTGAAGTGGAGCTAGAGGTTCAACAGATGTTGGACACGGACATCATCGAGGAGAGCCATAGCCCCTGGTCTAGTCCTATCGTCCTCGTATCCAAACCGGACGGGTCGTGGCGGTTTTGTAACGACTTCAGACGCCTTAATCAGGTCTCGAAGTTTGATGCATATCCCATGTCCCGGGTGGATGAGCTCCAGGAGAGACTGGGGACGGCTCGCTATCTGACTACCCTGGATATGACGAAGGGGTATTGGCAAATTCCCTTAACGGCTTCCGCTAAAGAGAAGATGGCTTTTAGTACCTCAAGCTGTCACTGGCACTATAAGATACTCCCATTTGGACTGCACGGGGCACTGGTGACCTTTCAACATCTGGTGGATCGAGTGCTATGGCCCCACCAGTAGTATTGTGCCACCTACCTGGATGATGTGGTCATCTATTCTGGCACCTGGTAGGAACATGTAGTGCAGGTTTATACGGTTCTCCTGACGCTAGCAGAGGCTGGGCTTCGTATCGACCCTTGCAAGTGTTACTTTGGGATGAACGAAACCCGATATTTAGGCTACCTAGTGGGAGGAGGATTAGTTAAACCGCAGTGCACCAAAATTAAAGACATCTTGGAATGGCCCCGTCCGATGGTCAAGAAACAGGTGCAAGCCTTCTTAGGATTGGCCAGGTACTACCGCCAGTTTGTGCCCCGCTTCTCTGAGAGAGCAGCACCCTTGACAAATATAACAAAGAAAAGGGCCCCTTTGACTGTGGTGTGGACCAAGGAAGCGGATCGTGCATTCTGTGACTTAAAACGGGCCCTTACCTTGGCACCTATATTGTGCACTCCTAACTTTTCATTGCCTTTTATTCTCCAGACCGATGCTTCGGACACAGGTTTAGGAGCCGTGCTGAGCCAAAGCATTGATGGTGTCGAGCATCCTGTGCAATACCTGAGCCGGAAACTGCTGGACCGCGAGACAAGGTATGCAGCGGTGAAACTGGAAGCCTTGGCCATCAAATGGGCAGTAACCCACCTGCGGTACTACCTGCTGGGACGGGAGTTCACATTGGTAACAGACCATGCCACTCTCCAGTGGATGGCCCTGCATCCTCATGTCACCAGGTGGTTTTTTTACCTGCAGCCGTTTAACTTTACTGTCGTTTATCGTCGGGGCTCCCTGCAGGCCAACGCTGATGCTCTCTCCTGCATTCACGGCCTCTCGGTTCGGGTCGCCCGACCCGGTGGGTCTGGGCTAATGGGGGGGTCCTGTCACGCATGAGCGCTTGGGGAGCAGCTGATCGATCCGGTTTGTCGCGTAAAACGTCCCGCGAGGGAGCTATGGCAATGTACTAATCCTTGTCTCCTTACTTCCTCAGAAAGGCCGAAGCAGCGGAGCCGTAAAGAGCGCCCGGACGATTCAAGGAAACGCACACTTCCGGGTTCATTTATAGCCTCTGACGAAACCTGATGACGTCAGACTCCCAGAATCCATTTCAACACTTCCCAGCATCCCTCCACATTATTTCCTGTCCGCCTTTATAAAATGTCCGTCCTCCCTATTTTGATTGTCCTTTTTGAGTTTGAGTTTTTTGAGTTTATTTCGCATGATGTTATAAAAACAATAATTGTCCTTTATTTCCGGCCCGGGCATGGTTAAATCGCTTTCTTGCAGGACATATAACCCTGCTCCCGTTTATGAAGTTCTAATCTTTTAATTCTGAGCCCTATTGGACGTGTTTTGTTTTCAATTCCACTTGTTCTGGGATGGTTATCACTTTCCTTATTTTCTAAATTTGCACCTAGATTATTGTTTTTCTTTTTAGCATTTTTTCTCTCCACCGCATTTGGGTCTCTTTTCTCCACACTTTTCTTTCGTTTTCGTTTAGTCGTCAACGTTTCATTTCTAACCTATTCATTTCATTTCTACCGTATTGACCTTATACACTTTATATGCACAGAGAGCCATGGGGCTGTGTGTGCTGCGTGACTGCCTTTACACTACTGATTTTTTTTTTCTGCCCATGGTCTTATCTTGTAAGTAGGGCGTGTCTTGCACCGTGGCAGGGTGTTTCTGGTCTCGCGGGTCTTTAAAATTGTCTTCCGAAAGGATCACGTATCGTAGCCTTGCATTTGCTTTCCATTCCAGGATTTTCTTTTATATATAGAGAGACAAGTTTGTATGCCACCTGAACTACATATCACCATTTAGTCAGGTTGTATGGTTGCCAATATTCAAATGTACTTTGCATTTTGTTATTATTTATGAATATTATCAGTAATACATTATTTTATGTGTAACATAACTTCTGCTTGTCTTTTTACTATATCTAATTGCTTGAGGTTATAGATATAGAAGGGAAGGTGGGGATAAGTTATATACAATAATACGTTATAAACAGTGGTAAGTCTGTGAGATTAGGTATTCTAAGGCTACATACTGTATTAATAATACAATAGGGGAAAGTAGAGCAATATATATATTACTCTACCAAGACAAAACAGTATGTATGTTACATTTTACAGATAAATCGAGCGGTTGGCCCCTTTCGGACACTGGTTTTGCCTTACCCGGAAGTGCAGCTGGATGTCTATAATCAACCACCTGAAGCACTTCCGGGTACCCAATAAAAGGGAGCCAGCGACCACCACTCAGTGGCCAGAGTCGGGTGGCGGTGGACAAAGCTTGCTGAGGATTGGTGGTGGTGGTGGAAGAGAGGAGAAAAAGAGTGCTTGGTGTACTGTGCTTTATTTGGGACTGAGTATTGCCTGTGGGTCATGGGGAAGACGTGCACCCACAGACAAAGAAAATAAATAGTTTGTTTTATTTTACCCGTGCCTCCATGTCAATCTGTGTCAGGTCAGGCGCTATATAGCATCTTCTTACAATATATATATATGTATATATATATATATATATGTATATGTGTGTGTGAGTGTGTGTATAAATACTGTATACTGGATTATATATATGTATATGTAATCTAGTATTAAGCTTTAGTTTATCATTATTTTTTTTTTGCTTTCTTCCTTGTTTTTAGTTTTTTGCTCCACTTGGGTAACTGTGTTTTATTTTCTAGTCATGAACTTGTTCTTTGCAGAACATACTGGTATGTGATTGACCCTGCTACACTACAAGCCTCTTTTCTTAGCCATGTTGTTTTCAGTTTATTCTTTCAGGCTTCACTTCCAACTGCGCACTAATGTGGCAGTAACATGAAATAAATCTTTATAGCCTGGACTGAATGGAGGAGAGCCATGTTGACAGAAGTCCATTGAAAATAGCAGTTTTAACCGCAAGTTTAATATGTTTAAAATTAAAAAAAAAAAGTTTATAAATGCATTTTATCATGGAATCCTGAGCTACTTTGGGGCCCTATGCACTTGCAACCCTTCCTTATTTGTTAAATCTGCTCCTGCTTTCTCTTTTGTGACTTTTGATCTTAGCAGCACTTCTTTCTCCTATCTCCAAATTACTAAATAAATTACTTTTTTTAGTCCCTCAAGATTATCAACTTCACCATATGGGAAAACCTAAGACAAAAAACAATATACAGTATTTGATTTTATGTTTTCTGTATTTCATGGCTCCTTCACTGTTTCTAACATCAATTTCATGAACATTATTTTAATAAATATTCTCTTTGGATCAATGTTTACATTGTTCTGCAACATTCCTCTATAAGAATTTGATTATTCCTGTTGTCTTTCATCACTGTTGGCATCATGTCACTTAAAAAAGCTACACTATAAGATGTAACTTTAAAATATTTAGACATTCACCTATTACCCTAATTTTTATTTTTTCTTCTCCTGTTCAAGCTGTCGTTTTTATTTCTCTTTTACATTTTCCATTAAAGGATTGTCTTTAAAATTAACTTATTCAAATCCACTTAATCCAATTAAAGATACAGTGAGTGAGAACCTTCACCAGCAGCACTGGTTGCAAGTCATAAACCAACCCAGGACTGCATGCCAGGCCAGTATAGTGCTAACTCACGCACATATTCACCCTCACGTGACCATTTAATTAAAATGTAGATCTTTGGCATTTAGGAGAAAAGCCAGAATAGAAAAACTACAGATCCCCAGAATAGCAACTGAGCTGCTTCCAGGACTACAGCGTATTACACATGAAACACTTGTTATCCTGCTACAGCAGAATCCCGATTTAACATTCCCACCATGTTTAATATATTTCCACATTTTACATTTTTGAAAAGTAATTATTGGTGTGATTGCCATTCTTTAGAAATAACATATGTTTAAAATTTTTAATTTAAATAATCTTGATAAAAAATGTAATAAGCTGTTTGTTAAAGATACTAGGTGAAACGACAGGTAACTCTGAGTGAGTGGAATCATTACAGATGGATCTGAACTGAATGCATATGTAACCGGTCTCCACCGCACACGCCGTTCTGCTTCATCCTGGCCTTTAGATTCAGTTAACCCTCAAAGCTTCTGCGTTGTGATATATATATGCAACGTGCCGTACAAACCGCCACGAATAAATGATGCAAATACCCTTTAGTTCTTGATGTTTTCTCTTTTTCATTAATGGTCTGAAATATTAAACAGAGAACATAAAAAGTGACAATTCAAGCTCTGTGATTCCTCCTCCTCTCACAGTAACACAACGAATACTGGGCAAACTAAATTGCAACGACATACATAACCATGCATAGCTCAATATACAAAGTAAAAAAATAACAGACCTATAAATGTCTTTAATACAAAGTGCTAAATACTTTAGTTTTTATCAGATATTGCTGCCATTTATTATTATTTTTTTAATAAAGGGTCATTTGTCATTTTTATGGCTGATCTTCTGGGATTCAGAATGTCTGCAACACCAACACATCCCTCTGTGAATATGTGACATCCATCGTCCATTTACTACTATAAAAGAGGAACTCAGCATAGACTAGGTTCATTAATGCTTATGATTCTGTTTGGCAAACATGTTTTAATTGAAACTGATATTTCATTTTGTTTTCAATTTTTATAGCAATCTCCTCCATTTTTTGTAATTTTTTTCTTTCAGCTAACTAGTGTTTATTTACAGTTTTTAGAAGCTAATTACAATAGGCAGGTGCATAAGTGGTTTGCCTTGCTAATCTTTTGCCAGGACATGATAATTGCTTAACAAAGTCTTCCGTAAAAGTGCACAACATTAATACTCTAATAACCAATCTTAATGCACGTAAAAAATCTAGGCAGTGCCACATAAACAATAATAATTTAATTACAATTACTACTTTAGATGATCAACGTATAAAAACTATAAAAACAGATTACAGATTAAATAAAAATATACACCCAGAGCGGCGCCAACAAAAATAACCTAGTTTCTGTGCCAAACATCAATAACGCACATAGAATTCAGCTCTGCTCCTCCGAAACATACAATATGGCACTATTAGATGTTAGAGCATTAACTAACAAAACATTTTTTTTTATCAACGATCTTATTAGTGATAGAAAAATTGATTTTATTGCACTAAGTGAAACGTGGCTTAGCTCAGACGGCACGGCTGTTTTAATTGAATCTGCGCCACCGGATTACAGTTTTACTCATGCAGATCGCCAAGGACAGCAAGGCGGCGGCTTGGCAAACATTTACTCAAGCCGGT
The DNA here is from genome assembly GCF_900747795.2 of Erpetoichthys calabaricus. Classification (NCBI taxonomy): domain Eukaryota; kingdom Metazoa; phylum Chordata; class Cladistia; order Polypteriformes; family Polypteridae; genus Erpetoichthys; species Erpetoichthys calabaricus. The sequence continues at coordinate 154,072,027 of NC_041399.2, forward strand.
TAAAGTGTAAATATGTCAGCTTTGGTAAATTCAAGTCCTTCGAGTATCTCGCCGTTATTATTCATGGAGATTCTCACTTTCTAGTATTATCCGTGTATAGACCTCTTAAATTTAAAGCATCTTTCTTTGAGGAATTCTCTGACTTAATGTCAATTTTAATTGCGAAATATGACACACTCTTAATAATCGGCGACTTTAACTTTCATATCGATAATCAGTTTGACCAAAAAGTAAAAGAATTCATGAACCTCCTGGACTCTTTTGATTTGAGACAGCTCGTTAATCAGCCTACACATAAAGAAGGTCACACGTTAGTAATTACCAAAGGATTAAAAGTTGATGTAAAGCAGGTCATTGATATTGGTCTATCAGACCATTTTCTTTTACTATTTAATATAGAAATAATGATAGAAACCATTCATGAGAAGCATATTGTTAAAAAAACGCTTCTCTGATTCATCAGCAGCTTTAAAACGTACAAACATTCTAAGAAATTAGTCCGTTTATAGTGCTAACTATAATAGCGAGGATAATGTAAATAGTAAGGTGGAAAAATTTAATAGTAAGGTGAGAGCTGCTGTTGACATAGTTGCACCTGAAAAGACAGTTAAAAAATCTTCCAGCATTGTTATACCATGGAAGACCCAAAGAGTGTCTGATTTAAACAGAACATGCCATAGAGCTGAGCATAAATGGAGAAAAACTAAACTAACTATCCACTATGAGATATTGAAGGTTAAAATAACAGAATACAACAACACAGTCCGTCTTGAGAGGCGCTGCTATTTCTCTAAGATTATAAATAACAATGCTAGTAATCCCAGAGTCTTATTCTCTATGATTGATCATCTGCTAAACCCAGGTAATGCAAAGGAATGCCTCCAAAATACTTCCAGTGAAACCTATGAGGGTATTGCTGTATTTTTCAATCAAAAAATTAATGATATTAGAAATAATATAGTATATCTCCCCAACACTGCAGATCCTCTAAAGCCCCAGTACTCCGTTATAAACAAATTAAATTCTTCAACCAGGATAGATTTACCTGATTTACATAAAATAATTTCTCAACTGAGACCCTCCACTTGCGTCCTTGACCCAATACCAACAAGTTTTTTCAAAGAAGAATCAGGCATGCTGATTGATAGTGTTTCTGACATAGTAAACTCGTCATTAGATACAGGGGTCTTCCCAGACAGTCTTAAGACCGCTGTAGTTAAACCCCTTCTCAAGAAAAATAATCTTGACCCCACTGCTTTGAAAATTTTAGACCCATTTCTAACCTGCCTTTCTTAAAAAAAATTCTAGAGAAGGCAGTCATTATGCAGTTAAATGACCATCTCAATAAACATGCTATTCATGATAAATTTCAGTCAGGTTTTAGAACAAATCACAGTACAGACACTGCACATGTTAAAGTAGTAAATGACTTGCGGGTAAATGCAGACAGAGGCCATTTATCTGTTCTCATCCTCTTAGATTTGAGTGCTGCATTTGACACCATTGATCACAACATTCTTAAAAATCACCTTAGTCAATGTGTGAGCCTCTCTGGCAGTGTCTTAAATTGGTTTGAATCTTTCCTGGCAGGGAGAAAATTCTTTGTTAGTTGTGGTAATTATACTTCAAAGACACATGATATTCTATATGGTGTTCCACAAGGCTCTATCCTGGGTCCGCTGCTCTTCTCAATCTACATGCTTCCGTTAGGTCAGATTATCTCGGGGCACAATGTGAGTTACCACAGCTATGCTGATGACACACAGCTGTATTTATCAATTGCACCCAATGACCCAGACGCTGTTATTTCACTAACACAATGTCTTACTTGTGTTTCTAATTGGATGAATAGTAATTTTCTCAAGCTAAATAAAGATTCAATTCACAGTCTTTGGTCAATGCTTATTTAACCCTTCTCACTCTGAGAATAAACAGACAAGGTAGGATTGCTTTGCCAAGGCAGGAGCTAAAAGGGAAGGGTAAATCTTGCTTCTTAAACCTGGAGGCTGGCACATAAGGCTAATAGGTGATTTTAATGACAGTAAACCAGACAGGGAACTGATAATTTGCAGCATAGCTGTACAGGCAATGGACAGAAAATTTTCTTCAGAAATGGAAATAGAAGCAGTGGACTATCAGTAACAAGAAATTGTCCATTGCTCCTGTTACAACACTGAAAGTGCAACTACTACATAATCTTACACAAGAAAAATTGGAAACTGTGTCTTGTAAATATTCTTACAAAAGGAAGAAAATCTGCCTTCTTCTCTCCTCATGCACACCCCAAAACATTGAGACATAGAATTTATTTGTTCCACTAGACACAGAGGACATAAAACAAGAAACTGTAGATGAAAACTATTTAGATCAAATCATAAAAAGTGCAACAGTTATACCGAGAGCTAAGAAAAATTGGATCTAAATTTCAAAAGATCGTAAACCACAAAGAACAACAATAAACAAATCAATAATTATAAAGGACTACAAAAGATTACAGAACCCTAACTAAATTCATCTGACATACAAAAGTTGATATTCACTTTTGGATACTGGATGCTGAAGAAGCACACCAAGTGATTATTAAACGTCTCCTAATCTTTATAACTGACAAAGAAGTTTTTTGGGCACAGGAAAATGGCCAACAGACAAATCACTTTTAACAACAAACAGACACATTTAACATTTTATGCAGCAACCATTTACAAGTTAATTGAATAGTTGCTAAGGAGATAGATCTCTCCAGGTGTAGCTTGCGGCTTGGCATGAATAAATTTGTAAACACAGTTGCTAACTGCAGTAATAGCTGCCTGTCCCAAATCTGTTTGATTTTCACATTCAAACAATTATTTCACTACTTATGGCTGTTATTATTAGAATCGTAATTAGTAACCAAAATATTGTATTGTCTGGACCTGGTCAAGGACTAGATTGCTATAAACTGGTAAGTCATTGATATACAGTAACAAAAAAGAATGTACACAGAACAGGTACGCATTTACTAATTTTGATTCAACATTGATTCATTTACTATGATCCAATCAGTCACTTTCACAATGTTTTGTCAATGCTCATTTAATCCTCCTCACCCTCAGAATGAGCTGACAAGGTAGGATTGCTTTGCCAGCGCAGAAGCTAGAAAGGGAGTGGGAACCTCATTTCTCAAAGCTGGAGGCTGAGACATCAGGCTAGGAGGTGACTTTAATGAAAGTAAACCAGACAGAGAGATGATAATTTGCAGCATAGCTGAACAGGCAGAGGACAGAAAACCTTCTTCAGAAATGGTAATAGAAGCAGTGGGCTCTCAATAACAAGAAATTTTCCATTGCTCCTGTTACAACACTGAATGTGCAACTACTACACAATCTTACACAAGACAAATTGGAAACTGTGTCTTGTAGATGTTCTTACAAAAAGAAGAAAATCTGCATTAAATAAGGTTCTCCAGGACCACCGTGCAACATATATACAAATAGTACATAAATAACATAACACAGGACCAGTGCAAGACAATAAAAATACTAAAATGCTATACTAGTCTATACTACACTATACTAATAGGAAAGTAAATGAATAATAGGTAAATAAATAGACTAATAAATCCAAATAGATCGTAATAAATAATTTAGTGATAGCATATGCTGATAACAGAGAAAAAAGAAGTAACAGATGTCCTGTTTGTAGATAGACTAATAGGAACAGAGGAGGAGGGCAGCACAGAGTGCAATGACCAGTACAAGAAGGTTGTAAACACAAGAAATCCCGCCATCAGAAAAAGGTCAAATGCTGTGCCTGGTGATGTCCATGCTTTTTCAACTACTTCTTCTTTTATTTATCTTTCGCAAAAGAATATGATCAAAAGATAAACCACTTAAAACAATGGACAGGAACAGTTGACATTTTAGATAGATAGATAGATAGATAGATAGATAGATAGATAGATAGATAGATAGATAGATAGATAGATAGATAGATAGATAGATAGATAGATAGATAGATAGATAGATAGATAGATAGATAGATAGATGCAGCCAGCATAGAGAACTAAGTCCAATGGTTATTACGAAAAGTGGAGCTTTAAGTTCACGTGTGCACAGCAACAACAGCACTTAACTGTGTTTGACATCTTGCAACTGACAGTTAAGATTAGAATCTCAGTGGTTACAGTACATTTTGCCTGAAGAAAATACCTGAGATACCTTGAAAGCTTGCATATTGCAATCTTTTAGTTAGATAATAAAAGGTATAATTTTGCTTGAATTCTCAATGGGTAACTTATTAACCATAATAAATTGAAATGTCTGGAAGTGACAGGAGCCGAGCTTGCTTAGGAAGGGTAAGCCATGGGGAAAGACTAACATGAAAAGAGCTACACAGATGAAGGCTGCAGTTGTTTGATTCATTTTATTCAATTATTTGTTTTTCACAATGCATTGATTTACCTGGAAACGGCCAGTCACATTCACAGTTTTTGGTCAATGCTTATTTAACCCTTCTCACTCTGAGAATAAACAGACAAGGTAGGATTGCTTTGCCAAGGCAGGAGCTAAAAGGGAAGGGTAAATCTTGCTTCTTAAACCTGGAGGCTGGCACATAAGGCTAATAGGTGATTTTAATGACAGTAAACCAGACAGGGAACTGATAATTTGCAGCATAGCTGTACAGGCAATGGACAGAAAATTTTCTTCAGAAATGGAAATAGAAGCAGTGGACTATCAGTAACAAGAAATTGTCCATTGCTCCTGTTACAACACTGAAAGTGCAACTACTACATAATCTTACACAAGAAAAATTGGAAACTGTGTCTTGTAAATATTCTTACAAAAGGAAGAAAATCTGCCTTCTTCTCTCCTCATGCACACCCCAAAACATTGAGACATAGAATTTATTTGTTCCACTAGACACAGAGGACATAAAACAAGAAACTGTAGATGAAAACTATTTAGATCAAATCATAAAAAGTGCAACAGTTATACCGAGAGCTAAGAAAAATTGGATCTAAATTTCAAAAGATTGTAAACCACAAAGAACAACAATAAACAAATCAATAATTATAAAGGACTACAAAAGATTACAGAACCCTAACTAAATTCATCTGACATACAAAAGTTGATATTCACTTTTGGATACTGGATACTGAAGAAGCACACCAAGTGATTATTAAACGTCTCCTAATCTTTATAACTGACAAAGAAGTTTTTTGGGCACAGGAAAATGGCCAACAGACAAATCACTTTTAACAACAAACAGGCACATTTAACATTTTATGCAGCAACCATTTACAAGTTAATTGAATAGTTGCTAAGGAGATAGATCTCTCCAGGTGTAGCTTGCGGCTTGGCATGAATAAACTTGTAAACACAGTTGCTAACTGCAGTAATAGCTGCCTGTCCCAAATCTGTTTGATTTTCACATTCAAACAATTATTTCACTACTTATGGCTGTTATTATTAGAATCGTAATTAGTAACCAAAATATTGTATTGTCTGGACCTGGTCAAGGACTAGATTGCTATAAACTGGTAAGTCATTGATATACAGTAACAAAAAAGAATGTACACAGAACAGGTACGCATTTACTAATTTTGATTCAACATTGATTCATTTACTATGATCCAATCAGTCACATTTACAATGTTTTGTCAATGCTCATTTAATCCTCCTCACCCTCAGAATGAGCTGACAAGGTAGGATTGCTTTGCCAGCGCAGAAGCTAGAAAGGGAGTGGGAACCTCATTTCTCAAAGCTGGAGGCTGAGACATCAGGCTAGGAGGTGACTTTAATGAAAGTAAACCAGACAGAGAGATGATAATTTGCAGCATAGCTGAACAGGCAGAGGACAGAAAACCTTCTTCAGAAATGGAGTTAGAAATAGTGGATGCCTAGTAACCAGAAACCGGCCACTGTTCCTGTTATAGCATAGAAAGTGTAACTACTCCTTAATCTTACATTTGTCAAGGAAAGTTGGAAAATGTTCCTTTTAAAATGTTCTTACCAAAAAAAAGAGAATCTGCCTTCATCTTTCCTCAGGGACATCCCAAGAAATTTAGATAAGAAATTTCTTTACAACACTAGGCACAGAGGACATGCAACAAGAAACTATTCATGAAAACAATGCAGATCAAATCCACCTACACAAGAAAATTTCAATAGTTAGACCAAGAGCTAAGAAAAATTGGACATAAAGGAAGGAAAAACAAGTGTTTGAATTTGCCTGCCTGGTAATCTAGGACATTCTGACTTCTTGTGCACCAGAAAAAACTATAAATATTGATGAGATCATATAATATTTTAACTTTATATTTTGTTCTCTGATATACACCAGATTTTTACCCAGATCATTTAATAATTAACTATTTAGGATCTATAGATAATATTCAATGGCATAGTGAAGTTTAAAAGAATATACCATTTATTTGTGTGCTGATTGGTGCAAATTAAAATATGGACAAATATGTTGTGTAAATGTCCTGCGGTGGGTTGGCACCCTGCCCAGGATTGGTTCCCTGCCTTGTGCCCTGTGTTGGCTGGGATTGGCTCCAGCAGACCCCCGTGACCCTGTGTTCGGATTCAGCGGGTTGGAAAATGGATGGATGGATGTTGTGTAAATTAAACTAAACAATAAGACACTGCTCTGTTAGTTTTAGTCAGTCTGGTATGCTGCATTGAACAATAGCACATGGGGTCTCCACCAATTGGTGTAATAAAAGGACATCAATTTTGAATTTCAGTTGTAATGACAACTCAATATTATTATTTATCTTCAGAAACTTATCTCTAAAAATGCACATCCAGATGACAGAGAACCATTCTCGGAAATGGAGACAGAAACAGGGCATGATCCATGACCATAAAGCTAATGTTGCTCCTGTTAGAAAATTGAATGTGCAATTTGTCTTATAAATGTTCTCAGATAAGAAAGACAATCTGCCCACCCATCTCCCCAAGAACACCCCAAGCATTGAGACAATATAGTGCTTAGCACCCCTTTGCACAGAGGACATGCATAAAGAAATGACAGATAAAAACAATGCAGATCAAATCTGGCAGAAAAAGAAAATTACAATAGTCTTACCGAGAGCAAAGAAAAGTTAGAATACAAATATCTAAAGATCTTAAGTCTCAAGGAATAACAATAAACAAATCAATAATTACAAAAGACACTATAAAGCTTCAGGCAGACACTGCAAAAGATTACAGAGCCCTAAATAATTAATCTGATATACAAATGTTGATATTCACTTTTGGATACTGAATGCTAAAGAAGCACTCTAAGTGATTATTAGAGGTCCCTGAATCTGTATAACTGACAAAGTAGTAGAAGATGCACTTCTGCAGAGTGACTTGTACATTTTTTAAAAAGTAGACTAATTTCTTCTGGTTTTATTTTTTTATTTTATTTTTTTTTATTCTTTTGCACATGAAAATGGTCAACAGACAAATCACTTATAACACCGAACAGACACATTTGAAATTCTATGCAGCAAGCTTTGACAAGTTCATTGAATAGTTGTTATGGAGACATTTCTACTCTTCAGTTGTAGCTTTTGGTCTGGCATGAATAATAAACTTGTAAACACACTTGCTTGCTGCAGTAACAGCTGCCTGTCCCAAATCTGTTTGATTTTCACATGCAAACAATTATTTCACTGCTTATGGCTGTTATTATTAGAATCATAATTAGTAACCATCATATTGTAATGTCTGGACCTGCCCAGGGCTAGATTGCTATAAACTGGTAAGTCATTGATATACAGTAACAATAAAGAAGATACACAGTACAGGGACAAATGTATTAATTTTGATTCAACATTGATTCATTCACGTTGATCCTATCTTTTGTCAAAGCTCATTTAAGCATTCTCACCCTGAGAATGAGCTGACAAGATAGGATTGCTTTGCCAGTGCAGAAGCTAAAAAGGGAGTGGGAACCTCATTTCTCAAAGCTGGATGCTGAGACATCAGGCTAGGAGGTGACTTTAATGGCAGTAAACCAGAAAGAGAAATAATCAGTAGCATAGCTGCACAGGCAGAGGACAGAAAACCTTCTTCAGAAATGGAGTTAGAAACAGTGGACGACTGGCCACTGTTCCTGTTATAGCACTGAAAGTGCAACTACTACTTAATCTTACATTTGTCAAGGAAAGTTAGAAAATGTGCCTTTTAAATGTTCTTACAAAAAAAAGAGAATTTGCCTTCATCTCTCATCAGGGACACCCCAAGACATTTAGACAAGAAATTTCTTTACAACACTAGGCACAGAGGATATGCAACAAGAAACTATTCATGAAAACAATCCAGATCAAATCCCACAAAATGAGAAAACTGCAACAGTCATACTGAGAGCTAAGAATAATATACTTGAACATCCTAGAAATTTGATTCTGTTCATCTGGACAAAGTTTTTAAGTGGGAGAAATATTTTGAGACTTATCCAAGTCTCTTCCTCAGTCTCAATTGACTGCAGGTTTCCCCAACCTTATAAACAGTACCTTTGCTTAATCACAGAGACTAGCACCATTGACAAAGGGCCAGTTGATCAGTGATATGCAAATTGTCCACTGATTAGTAGACGTGTGAACCATTCATAGAGGGTTGAGGAATGGCTGCAATTACAGCATTGTAAGATGGCGACAGATGTACCCTTAGGCCCCCTCCTCTGTTCAGAGATGGTCGTTCCTTTTTCACGTAAATGGCCTTCTTGATTCCTCTCTCAAACCAGCGCTCCTCCCTGTCCAGGATGTGCACCTCTTCATCTTTAAAGGAGTGACCACTATACTGTAGATGTAAATAGACTGTGAAGTCCTGGCCTGACGAGGAAGCTCTTCTGTGTTGTGACATGTGCTTAGCCAGTGGCTGCTTGATTTCCCCGATGTACAATTCACGGCACTCCTCCTGGCACTTAACTGCGTAAACTATGTTACTCTGTTTGTGCCGTGGGACCCGATCCTTGGGATGGACCAATCTTTGGCGTAGCGTGTTTTGGGGTTTGAAAGCCACTGAGACCTGGTGTTTCGAGAAAATGCGCCTCAGCTGTTCCGATGCTCCTGACACATACGGGATCACTAAGGGTTTTTGCTTAGGCAGTGGATGTCCTTCCTCTCTCATGAATCGCTTGGAGCGTTCTTTAGGTGTCCTCCCTGCTTTGACAAAGGACCAGCTGGGATATCCACATTTACTCAGGGCCTTTTTGACGTGGTGTTCTTCTGCTTCCCTGGCCTCTGAGTCTGTGGGAATGGTGTTAGCTCTGTGTTGTAGAGTCCTAATGACACCTAGTTTGTGCTCTAGTGGATGGTGAGAGTCAAACCTTAGATACTGGTCCGTATGTGTGGGTTTACGGTACACATCCACTTTCAAATGTCCCCCGTTGACGATGGAAATTTCACAGTCTAAGAAGGCTAGCTTGTTATTTTTCATATCCTCTCTGGTGAACTTGATGTGTTTGTCCACCCCGTTGATGTGGTCTGTGAACTGTGGTACCTCCTGAGATCTGATTTTCACCCAGGTGTCATCCACATATCTGAACCAATGGCTCGGTGGTGTTCCAGGATAGGATGATAGAGCCCTCTTTTCCACTTCTTCCATATATAGATTCACTTTACAATGCTGTGATTGCAGCCATTCCTCAACCCTCTATGAATGGTTCACACGTCTACTAATCAATGGACAATTTGCATATCACTGATCAACTGGCCCTTTGTCAATGGTGCTAGTCTCTGTGATTAAGCAAAGGTACTTTTTATAAGGTTGGGGAAACCTGCAGTCAATTGAGACTAAAGAAGAGACTTGGATAAGTCTCGAAATATTTCTCCCACTTAAAAACTTTGTCCAGATGAACAGAATCAAATTTCTAGGATTTCCTTACCTGGATTATTGAGCATGCATCGAGACATACTTGAACATCACTCACTAATACTAATACATAAAAAAATTCAAGTTGATTAGTAGAGTCTCCCAATTTGTATAACTGACAAAGAAGTAGGAGATGATTTCTGGAGAATTGCTTCCAATTCAGAAGAGTAAAGTGAATGAAAATAATCCATTATGTCAACACTGCTCTCCGCTTTCAGTTGAACTAGAACAGAACAATGAAGGTAAATGGTTTTTTTTATTTCAAATTACTGACGTACTTTGCATCACAGTTAAAGTTAAAAAACCTAAAAATAAATCCAATACGGATCAATGTCAAAGATGCCATATATTTGATTATTCAGCCAATATGTGATGCAATAAATTCAGATGTATTAATTGTGCGGAACATCAAGACAAGCAAACAGCAGCAAGACAACAAAAAAAAACACACCAAACAGGAAACAACAGAAAAAACCTACTGGCTGGCCTTCACGGACAATTTAGAGAATTGCCTTACTGATGTAACCACCACTTTAACGCACAGCACAACTGCATGAAGCAATGCTACTGAAACTCTCTCCCATCTTCTTCTTTTTATTCCTCCTCTTCATCTTTTCCCATTACTATGTGGGGTCAATGTGCTTGATCAACCTCCTTCAAACAGCTCTCATGTGCAAATGGACCTCCACATGTGCTATTCATGGACCTGATAAAGCTGATGTTATTGCTTTGAGTCTGCAACTGCAATGTGCCCCTAACTTTACAGAAGCACACATTGGAAACAAAATCACCCATCATAATCTACACAAGAAACACAAAGACAAAATACATTTTGCCACACCAAATAATAAGAAAATATTTCTGGAAACAAACATCTAGAAAGCAGCAGCAGCATTCCCAGCAAATCCCTATGATATCTGCCTGTAAATGCTAGCATAGCAACTGCAAATATTGCTAATATTTCAATGAGATTTGGATAATTCCTTAAGAGCAGAAAAAATGTAAAATTTGGAAGTGGTTTCTGGGGACAGTGACTTTGAAGGAAGGGCTATGTAACAGCACTGAGAAGTTGAAATAGCCAGGGATGAGTCACCAACAGTATGAGCTTGCATTCTATATTACAAATGAGAAGCTTCAAAGCCAATGACAGGTGAGCTTATAATACCAGCAAGCCAACAATGATGCAAATAGAATGAGCAGTCCATTTAAAGAGAGCCACCTAATGTAAAGAACAAAGGAATCTATTCTGGCACTTGGTACCAGTGCTGCAATATTTTTATTGTTTTAATTCCTATTTTGTAAGTGTTATTGTTTTAGAGTAAACCTTTTTCATTGTTTCACATTTTTTCCAACTATATTCTTAGGACCCAATGGTAGGATTAACTACTACAGAGACACCGGCAATTGTTAATGATTGCTTTATTGTATGTCCTGCTGTAGTTGCTAATTTTCTACCTGAATTCTCTCACTGTATAGCCAGGAGAAACATGTACTGTCCAGCAGTGCAGTGCAGCTTCCAGTAGCACAGAGTCTTCAGTAGTCGTAGATACTCTTCAAAGAAGGGGTCTGCTAGGTTGTAGTGATGGGAGTCTCATGAACAATTTGATCTTTTTGAATGACTATTTTAAGGGAATTGAATCAGTCTGCAAGCATGAAGAAATTAAATCAGTGAAGTTCAATGGGAGAGCGAAAGTACACACGTGTCTTGTGTAAAGTCATCAGTGTCTTTCATTTTGCTGATGCTGGCAAATGTTTAAAGCACATGCTCAAAAACCGCTTGACTCATGAGTTTCTACTCATTTCATTTATGATTCTTTTGAGCTAAAAATATAATATCAGCGAACAAAAACTCTGTCATTGACGATTCTCATTCATCATATAAGTACAATACAGTAAAAACACATTTACTGTATATTAGAATGTATTGAAGTTTTGTACAATTCATTATTGTAATTTTTACATATAAACAATTTTAAAACTATTAATTTGTTTTCATTTTACATAAGTATTGTCACACACGTGTACATGGGAGGCAGCTAAAGGGCTCAGAAGAAGGCCCAGTCAGACCAGGGGGTGGCAGGGTGCACTAATCCTTTCTCTTATCTCCCCGCAGACCAAATGTGGGAAATTCCGCCTGGCTCTCAGGACGACGTCACTTCTGGTTCTGGTCCCAAGATTCCTCTCTTCCTGCTTTTCTACTATATATCGGCCATGTTTCCTAACCTGTTCAATTCTGTTGTGGACTATTGTCTGTAAAAACCTTGCATCAGCCTTTTTCTTGCAATCAGCAGCCAATTCTCAATTATTCTGGGGGCTGCCCCAAAACCTCTTTATCAAGGTTTCATTATTGCCACAGTTTACACATTTTAACGGCTCATTACTCGCACAGAAGTCTCATGATTCATATTCATTTGATTACTGAACTGAATCATTAGCCACAAATGAGTCACACAATTGTTGTTCACTTGTGATTCTGCAGCAAGCTGCACACTTAATTATTCATGGTTGATTTCCAGATGTTAATATTATGTAGACATGTTATGCAGACAGACCTCATGTTAAAAAACAGTAGCTTAATGTCTTCTACAGTAAAATTACAGCCACTTTGTAAAACAACATAATTACAGTAGTGGTTTGAACTCCATCATTACCATTCTCAAAACAACAGCTTTTTTTTTGGTGTTTTAGCCTTCCGTTAGTGCTTTAGCTTTAGTTTTCTATAGTGGCTATACAGTGACATGGTAGTTTTGTAGTTATTTATATAATATGGTAACTGTGCTAAACAAAAAAATGAGAATAGACTATGTGTAATATGGTAAAGGAGCATCCTCTAACACCAATATCCAAAACTGCCCCAAAACATCTAACATCTTTCCAAACATCTAGCTACTCCAAAAAGATCCAGCTCCTCCCAGTTCTGCAGGCTGCAGTGAGGGGTATTTGTTTATAAGGAGAACAAAAGGGCCATCTGCTGAGCATTAAGTATAGGAAACAGAATGAATGCACGTGAAAGAGGAATTAATCCTGCACAAACTGACCTGTGCCTCTATCCTCAGACCAAAGTGACTGTTATGATTGCAAAATAAAGTGCTATGAACTGTAATGACACCAAAATGAATTCCAGAGGCAACATCTCCTGAGCATGAAGCAAAATACAGGAGGAGCTTCAATGAAGAATAATGAAAAGAAGTAAACATATATAGAGCAGCTGAACAGCTGACTAATACTTTGGTTAATCAACATGGCACACGTACTCCACGCTACAGAATGTAAGAATGATAACTACAGAGAGGTGCATGCTGACAAATAAGAACATCAACAAAGAGACTCTCAAAGTCCATCCATATCCAAACATTGCTTTTATATCCTTACATCAATGTCAAGTTGAGGAGTAATATTTTTGAAATGTAGATTAACAATGTGTTCACTGAGGATTGGTATTTTTTCTTACTGAAAACAAAAGAATGTTTGGCCAAAAGAGAAATGCTCAGTTTGGTCTATTTGAATCACCTTTATTTGAGGACCGCAGCTCGTAGTGTTTTCTAGTATTACAAAAACTTAGATTTTTGACTTTCCAGCCGCAGCAAATGTTAAGTTCACCATGACATCCATTTTTTACAAAATGTGTGAAAAAAACACTGTGTTTAGTTTGTTGGATGAAGTCAGTTAAACAACACAGAGTTAGACTTTGAAACTATTTATACCCACACAGAATTAAGTTGTACTTATTCATTAATGGAAAGCATACATTTTAGTGTTGCTGTAAATAAAAGAAACTCAGCTAAATAAATGATTTTAAGAAAGATTTTATTCTTGAAGTACTACATGTTGCTAAGGCCAATTATAACAATGAGATTTTTCAGCTTAACTGTTTAGCATTACTGTGTTTGTATAGTACAAGAAATGTAAAGCTATAACATAAGATAAGAGATCAGTTTTGAATTACTAGTACAGTGAAAGAATTAAGGAGTGCAGAACCTGCCATAAAATAGAATGCTCCGGGTTTTATTGTGTCTGATAAAGAACAAGAAGGGATGGTCTGCAGTAAATGGCATAGTAAAAAAGGCACATCGATTAGATAATACCATTGCAGTTGCTGCAGCAGCTTCGGTTCCTTCTTCATTTACCTCAACATATGATTTATGTATTGCTCTCGAGAGAAAAAGATTGTTGTTGGAAGACATGCCTGAGAAATCAGACCTTTTCGGATCAAAGGCATCCACTATTCCCATACTCATGAGAGTCTTTTTCAGGTCATATGCCTCTTCAAGCTTGAACTTGGGAATTGACACTTCAGTCTCTTCATTATCCATCATGTCAGGGTTTGTCCATTCTTGCAGTTTTTCCCAAGTAAGACTTTTTTCCAGCTGCAATTAAACGACAACTGTTTTCATTTGCTAAATATATCATTTTAAGTTATTATTATTTATGCAGTTGAAAGAAAATTTGAACAAGGGCCACTTGCAAACAAATGAGAATAATTATAACAATACAGTTTATAAGATTACAAGATTTACAATGGGAAATAATATTGAAAATTGTGTTACTTTCAATGTTGCAACAGGAACAGCAGACCATACGTGTAATCTGTGTTATACTCTTCTGATCATTACAGAAGATTTACATAATGTTATACAGTCCTGGTGGCTCACTATAGCTGCAGGTTTATATTTCAACTGGTTTCACAATCAGCAAGCCATTTTTCATACAATTAAAAAATCTAAGATGGTTTAGCCATCTGTTAATGCTTTAGATGTAGTTTTCTATAGTGGCTATACAGTGACATGGTAGTTTTGTAGTTATTTATATAATATGGTAAATGTGCAAAACTAAAAAATGAGAATAGATTATGTGTAATATGATAAAGAAGCATCCATCTAACACCAATATCCAACACCGCCCCAAACATCTAATGTCTTTCCAAACATCTAGCTACTCCTAAAAGATCCTAAAAGGAAGATGGGTGGTTGGATAAATTCAAAATTATAGTGTATGATCTTTTATATTGTTTTAAATGCAGTGCTTGCAACATTAGTAATTTATAAAATGCAAAACTGCAGTTTACTTATGTTGCAATTCATACAAAATTTCTATTATTCTGTGCTGGAAACATACTAGATTCTTAAAGTATTCAGATCCCATCAGCTTCTGAACACTTCATTGTGTTGTAGTTTTAATTTTATAGGAATTAATCTGCCACACTAACACATTAATCTATACTTAATAACCCATGGAAGCTCTGCACAATGAAAAAGTTATGTGATATAACTTATGTATGACGTATGTATGTTAAAATATCCCGTATGTATGTGAATATATCTCATACATACGGGATACTTTCAACTACATACGAGATGTTTTCACATACACAAAGGATACCCAAAGCATACTTTTGAAGTTTTTTTAAAAAAAATCTTGTACGTACATGAATACATCATACATATGTGAAAACATCTGGTACATATGTAAAACTATCCCGTATGTCCGAGATTATTTTCACGTATGTACGCGATAAAGGGTTATTCCATCATTTTTTTTTGTGTGGTTCAGAGCTTCCATAATAACCCATAATGACCAAGTGAAAACATTTTTTCAGAAAGGTTTGCAAATTTATCAAAAGTCAAACACTGAAAACTCTCATTTATGTAAGTATTCTTCAATTGTGTTGATTATTTTCCACCAGTGGCAAACTGACTTGATTGGACTTTGTTCAGAAAGGCACTCAATTGTGTATATAAGGTCCCACAATTTACACTGCATGTCAGGACAAAACCCAAGTCTTGATGTCATGCTGTTGTTCTTATGTGTGAGTGAATGTTTCTTGCAGGGAGGGCTTCTGTTCTCTTTCTCTGGTGTAGAACCCTTATCCTCATCTGAGTTCACCTCAGTTATAGCACGTCTTTATTTGAAAACAGAAGTATCAGATCGGGGGAAGCATTAATGTGACTGAGAGAATAAAACTGAATTTAAAAAAAATGCTAACTTTTACAAGTACCATAAATTTACACCAGCTGGTACAGATTCAAATCAAATGTATTGTTTTATACTATAATAGTAACAATAAGAGTAGCTCACTACTCAAAAATGGACACATCCAGAATCGAACTTTGTAAGTCAACATAATTACAGTAGTGGTTTGAACTCCATCATTACCATTCTCAAAACAACAGCTTTTTTTTTATGTTTTAGCTATCCGGTAATGCTTTAGCTGTAGTTTTCTATAGTGGGTATACAGTGACATGGTAGTTTTGTAGTTATTTATATAATATGGTAACTGTGCTAAACAAACCAGTGGCAACACTCTTGATTACAAGTCAGCAGCTCTTACCGATGCACCACCCAAGCAGTCGTGTCAGTGTGTACGCTAACCTGATTTCTTTTTCTATTATTATATTCTTGAATATTCTTGAAGTGTTTATTTGATGTTTGGACTTCAGTCACATTATACACTTCATGTCTATATTTTGTTAATCTATACTAATAAAAGGCAAAGCCCTCACTGACTGACTGACTGACTCACTCACTCACTGACTGACTGACTCACTCATCACTAATTCTCCAACTTCCCGTGTAGGTGGAAGGCTGAAATTTGGCAGGCTCATTCCTTACAGCTTACTTACAAAAGTTAGGCAGGTTTCATTTCGAAATTCTACGCGTAATGGTCATAACTGGAACATATTTTTTGTCCATACACTGTAATGGAGGAGGCGGAGTCACGCCTCCTACGTAATCACGTGAACTAAAAACAAGGAAGAGATTTACAGCACGAGTCAAACGCGGGAACGAAGGTAAATGACGTTAATTTTTGACTGTCTTTTAATACTGTGTAAGCATACATATTAACACATGTGCAATTAAACGTGTGCATTTACGGGGTGATTTCTCAGGTTTAAAACCTCGCCTTTTACTAAAAAGGTAAATGCAAAACTATTTTCAATCACTTTAATGAAACGCTCCCGTTAAGGATTGCAATAACATATTCGCGAGATAAAAGAACGAAGTAGGGGGAAATGACGGAAGAGCCGCAAACAGCGAAGAGCAAAAAATTAATTAAACAATTGAGAAGGGAGCGAGTGAAGCATTCAAGCATGTTCATAAGGGAAACAAAGCACGGTGTAAAACGTAAGTTTAAATTAAGTTTATAGAAACGCTCCCGCTGCGGATTGCAATAACATATTCGCGAGATAAAAGTTTAATGAGAACACACGAGGTATAAACAAACCACACACCGTGGCACAACGTTAGGGGCAACAGTTTCAACCATTCTATGATCTGCTTCTCGCAACTGAAAGACGGCACATGGCGGATGTTAGCCGACTTGCTGACCGCAACATTAGGGGCTTCAACTCTGGCGCTGACGCCACATCTCAGTGCCAACACTTTCCAGACTCTACTTAAAAGACACGCCCTCCTCACTGGACAGTTAAAAAGACCAATCAAACTAACGATGACATCAAGTATTACCCAATCAAAAGTAGGAAAGGAGGCATCTTCATAAAATGCGTGTGGGATGATTTGCATGAGACGCTGCTTTAAAAAAAATGATAAAAAAAATACGGGAGAAATCCCGTCCAGTATTGATTCAAAACGGGACGCGCAATTTCATTCTCAAATGCGGCACGATTCCGTATTTTAAAGGACGGGTGGCAACCCTACAGTGCCAGGTAACCACCCATACAATCAGATTGTGATTCAGACTAGGAATGCAATGAATGTAATTACCCCGATCTACATACAAGGCAAAAGTCTTGCAACATTCAAAGATGATGGTTTGGGATAAGTACACCATACAACATAAAAGAGCTTATGAAGCCTTGAACCGAAAAAAGCAACATCTCAGAGATCGTAAAAAAAAAATAGGAGGTAATGTCGTTTTACTCGCTGTAGATTTTATTCAAACATTACCAGTTATTCCACGAGGGAGACCAGCAGATGAACTCAACGTGTGTTTAAAATCCATGCTTCTCCCACGCTCGGTTATATGTCGCGTGTTCTCGGGTAGGTACACCAAAAAATGTATACATTTAAGCATGTAATGGACAAACAAAAAATGAGGTATACCCGAGGGCACTGCAGTAGTACTTAATCTAACTTTACTTCTTAAATGTTAATGTTTTACTGTTTAATAATTTATACGCTTCTTATATGTTGTTCAAATTCTTTTATCAAAATACCAGTGACAGCGCAATGCACGATAACATGGAGTGAATACACCATACGCATCCGCCCACGGCCGCTCTGGTGTGCGCAGATAGGAGTTGATTCTACAATAAAATAAAATAAACATAAAAAGAGTAATACAATCATCACCCATAAAGCGGATAGTAGACGTGACGTACTATATGTGTACCAGATTTCAAGTCAATAGGTGAAACGGTTTGCGAGCTACAGGTGATTTAAAATCCTGGACAGACACACAAATTGCCACGGTAGCAAATTACAAAAGAAGATTTTACTGTTTAATAATTTATATTTATATGAAATGTGCTTCTTATATATTACTTCATATTCTCATATGATAATGATGTTAATATTTATATTGATTTCTATGTTATTGAAACTGCATGTATGTGTGTATATGTATGTATATATATATATATATATATATATATATATATATATATATATATATATATATATATACTAGCAAAATACCCGCGCTTCGCAGCAGAGAAGTAGTGTGTTAAAGAGGTTATGAAAAAAAAAGGAAACATTTTAAAAATAACGTAACATGATTGTCAATGTAATTGTGTTGTCATTGTTATAAGTGTTGCTGTCTTTTATATATATATATATATATATATATTATATATATAATATACACACATACATAAACATTTATATACATATACATATATATACATATCTACATATACACATATCTACATATATATACACACATACATAAACACACACATAAGACTTATTGACTGAAACGAGCTTTCACGAAAACAGTTAGGGCTTTGCTACAGGATACACCTTCCACAAGTTAACCAAGTAAAAATAAAATATATATTTCTGTTTTATTTAAACCTTTTAAGTTCATATGCATAGCCCCATTTGGCTGTTTAATTTTTTTTTTCTTTCTTCAGTAATATTTAATCTCCTTAAAGAAAAAGAACATATCCATTTTACTTTTTTTGTATCTGTGTAGTAATATTTTAGTGTAAAAGAATAACCAGTATTTAAACCTTTTATGTTACTTTATACATTTATTTTACACAATGTTGAAAAATTAATAAGAAAGCTACATATTTTGGCAGCTGCTGCTTTCATTTTCAATGAAATGAAAAAAGCTCTCCAAGAGAAAACGTCAATGAAGAAGAAACAGTTTGCACTATCTAAAAAGGAGAAACCCTCATTTATAAAAGTTTGCTGCAGATGACTTAACTGAAAATAAATGAATAGTTCCTATGTGTATAATACATATATATCTATTTCACTTATGCCTTTATTCCACCAACTTACAACATCTGAAGTACAATTTGTTACATTACTTTTGTTTTTTGCAGCACAGGCAGGTGAAGTGACTTCCTCAGGGTCACACAGTGGTGTCAGTACCAGTATTTGAACTGACAAGCTCCGGGTTTGCTGAAATATTACTGAAGAAAGAAAAAAAACGAAAATGGGCAAATAGGGCTATGCATACAGATGTCCATCCGTCCATTATCCAACCTGCCATATCCTAAATACAGGAGCCAATAAGTAGATATGTATATATACAGTATATATATATATATATATATATATATATATATATATATATATATATATATATATATATGTGAATGTATGTATGTATATATCTATGTCTATATATATATATATATGTAGATATGTAAATTTGTATATGTATATATATGTTTATGTGGATGTGTATATACGTATGTATATGTAGATATGTGTATATGTAGATATGTAAATATATATGTTTATGTATATATATGTTTATGTGTGTGTGTGTGCATATTATATATATAAAAGACAGCAACACTCATAACAATGACAACACAATTACATTGACAATCATGTTACGTTATTTTTAAAATGTTTCCTTTTTTTTTCATAACCTCTTTAACACATTACTTCTCCGCTGCGAAGCGCGGGTATTTTGCTAGTTATTACTAAAATGTAAAAAACATTTCTTTTTTAGTTATGTGTTCAATAATTCCTGCCTCACATTTCCTTTCATCCTACATTTACATAGATACATTGTAGACATGGAACACACATGAAATGTATGTATTCCAAATGACAATATATTATTTACCCTCAACAATTCCAGGCACCTCACACCCAGATAAACAAGACTTGAGCTCTGAGAATCTTCTCTGCGACTTGAGCTCCGTCAATGGGGCTGCTTGCTCTTTGTGCCAGTTGACACATTTACAGCACAAAAGATGCTGATGGAGAGGTGCGAAAGAATTAAAGGTGGCCTGGGATTACGAGTTGTTTTGTGGGCTTCAGGAATTCTAGTGTTAAGAAGGCTGAATTAGCAATATATATATATATATATATATAAAACCTGTACAAAAAATATGATCATACTTAGTATACATTTTTATACCACAAATATTCCTTTTGTTAAATAATATATTATCATTACTTAAAATGCATTCCTTTTGGAAACCCACTGGGCTGCATGTAGTTTTGGTGAGTAGCTCTTTTGTACCTGACCTGGAAGTACTTCCTGGATGCAATGTAATAGCACCAGAAGTACTCTTGGGCCCAGTATAAAGGAAGCTGCTCCGAATCACCCAGAGAATCAGAGTCAGGAGAGTAGTTGGACATAGCTCACCTAAATGGAGTCAATAAAGGGAGCTTTATAGTGTACTCAAGTATTTGTGGCAATAAATCTATTCCTTGGCAACTGCAACTGTTTGTGTGCTGTTGTGTCTGCGGTTTGGCGTATTGTAGTGGCCTCTACTGGTTCACAACATTATTATACCGCAAATCTGTTGTAACATAGTCAAAAACAAAGACTGATAGTTTTGCAAAGGAAGTTACTGTCATATCTACCAATAATTCAGTGTCTCACCTTTTCTAGACCAGTGGAGTTATCCTCAATGTTATTTGGTAGCATTATCAGCATGCTCAGTTCATTACCGACATATGGGAGTTCAAGGATGCGACACTTCAACTCAGAAATATAGGTGATATTAAACTTTGACTTCTGATACATCATCTTAATTGGCCTTGTTTCATTCTGTAAAAGTCATAAAGAATTAGAATTACTAATGGATACTATACATATCCTAAGCTTATTGTGCTTTGTATCATTTTAAAGAAAAAAAATTTACTGCAAATATCTGACTAAATTACTGCAAAAAAGATATTAACCCATTTTAAAATAAAGATTTTCCCACCTTTACCAACAACTACTTTATGAAAGTCTTTTAATACCCATTTTCATCTTACAAACCACAATGAAGTTGACTTTTCAAGCCTGAGTCTGATATGATTTTCAAATACTCATTGGTAACACGAAGACCTGGAGCCTCATGTATAACGCAGTGCGTAGAACTCACACTAAAACACAGCATACAGACAAATTGGAACTGTGCATAAGCACAAAAAAGTTCAGATGCCCAAAACAGTGTGTAAGCCAACTTCCACGCACTTCCGCTCCATAAATCCTGGTCAGTGTGAAAAGAAATGCATGTACATGTGCCTGCCATCCCACTCCAACTCCTCCTAGAATTTTGCATATTTTAATATGCAAATCAATATAAATATCACCTACCCCATTCAGTGTTTGGTTAAAAGACAATGGTAAAAGCACATGAAAAAAGAATTTTAGCAAATGCAAAGTGCAGGCAAGGAAAAACTTATCTATTTGTTGGCTTAAGCAGTGGTATAAACAACAAAAAAGGAAGTTGTTCGAGTGATATGGAGTGGCGAAGAAACTCAAAAGTTCAAGTTCAGAAAGTCACACAGTGCCCGAAATAAAAAGGAGTGGCTAGATATCAAAGTCACTGTGAAAGGACGAGTTGTAGCCCACCGTCTGAGTGTCAAATGGAAGTGTATTAGCGTTCAGAGAAACGAAAAAAAAAATGGGACACAGTGAAAAAAAGATTGAAATGTCCACTTTAATCTTGTGGTTTATTTTGTCCTTTAAGTAGAATCTCATAAACTTAACTTTATTATCAATGTTAAATTTACTAGAGTTTCTCAGATACCACTGTTACTAAAGAAGTATGTTAAATGGTTTGTATTGTGTGTGTTCTTTTATGTGCTCTATGTGTGTGAATCACTACGTGCTTCTTAAATGGACTTTCTCTTATGCTGACAGGACACAGAATACATTACATTCATGATATTACAGTTCTCTGAGCATTTCAAATACTAAGATGTATACTTGATATCATTTTCATGATGAAATGCATTAAAGCATGTATTAAACACAGGGGCACGATGGTGCAGTGGTAGCGATGAGCTGGCTCCCCATCCAGGGATTGTTCCTGTCTCCTGCAAGATGCTTGCTGGGACCTGTACGACCCTCAATAAAATAATCTAATGCAGCAGTACTGTCTCTTTCAAATGTATCAACCCCCAATTCCTGTCCTTCCTTTTATTTCTCCACGTAACCAATTGCCACAAAACAAGCTCTTTAATATATGTCAAATCATTTATAAGCTTAGAACGCAGATTCTTCTAAACTTTTAAGGAACATTGAAATATCTTCATAGTACATGTTTAATTATTCCATCCATTTATCCATCCAGGGTCAAGCAAGTCCCAGCAAGCATACAGTGCCAGACAGAACCAATCCCTGGACGGCATGCAGCTCATCACTACCCCTGCGCCACCGCTCCTCCACATGTTTAATTATTAACAGTATACATTATTTAAATGAAGTTAAAAATTTATCTGTACAATGTAATACACATACTTTAATACTGTACATTTCATCTTAAAAATTATATCAAGGGCTCCAAGAAGAAAATGAAAATGTAAATCGACTTAGAAGCCAGTCATTATCATCTGTAAATACGTTTTATCGTCTATTGAATTGAATTGAATTCCTTTATTGTTATTGTATGGTACAATGAGATTCAATATGCAAATCCTCCATAAACTTATTTTCCTATAAAATAATAATAATTTTAATAATAGCAATAATAATAATACAATTAAAACAATGGTGATGAGAATCCATCCATCCATTTTCCAACCCGCTGAATCCAAACACAGGGTCACGGGGGTCTGCTGGAGCCAATCCCAGCCAACACAGGGCACAAGGCAGGAACCAATACCGGGCAGGGTGCCAACCCACCGCAGGACACACACAAACACACCCACACACCAAGCACACACTAGGGCCAATTTAGAATCGCCAATCCACCTAACCTGCATTGCTTTGGACTGTGGGAGGAAACCGGAGTGCCCGGAGGAAACCCACGCAGACACGGGGAGAACATGCAAACTCCACGCAGGGAGGATCTGGGAAGCAAACCCAGATCTCCCAACTGCGAGGCAGCAGCGCTACCCACTGCGCCACCGTGCCGCCTGGTGATGAGAATCTAAAATAAAAAGGGAAACCACAGAGGAACAGTAGCACTGCTTTGACACTAGGTGCTGCCAGTTTGCAAAACCAAGCAGAAAATGTGCGTATGAAAGGCAGGGTGCTGGTGTGAGAATGTGTGTGGCTTTACGCCAAATTTAGTTTTTTTATGTTGCGATTTGAGCATGGAGCGGACATATGCAAACATTTTTGTGCGTACGCACTGTTTATACATGAGGCCCCTGATCATCTCATCTTTGCATTCATTCCAACTATACCTTGCCTCAGTGTAGTGAACTTGAACATTCATGTGCTATTATTCTTAAAGCTTGTGATGTTCAACTTTGTGATATCCTTTGTCACCTGTTTCCTAAGGTCCCAGACTAGTAAGATTATGTCACATCATGAAGACCTTTGAGATGTTGGTCCTCAACACTATAAGTCCTCTTATGGTAGACCACCTAGTCCAACTGCAATTTTCCTATCGGATAAAGATTGGAGTTGAGGATGCAATTACCTATCTGCTCCACAAGGTTTATTCTCATCTCGACAAACCTGGCATCATCCATCCATCCATTTTCCAACCTGCTGAATCCGAACACAGGGTCACGGGGGTCTGCTGGAGCCAATCCCAGCCAACACAGGGCACAAGGCAAGAAACAATCCCGGGCAGGGTGCCAACCCACCGCAGCCTGGCATCATTGTGAGGATTATTTTTCTTAACTTTACCACTGCCTTCTTTATCATCCAGCTATCCCTGTTAAGGAATAAGCTCAGAGATATGCAGGTGGATATGCCTATGGTGTCCTGGATACTGGACTATCTGGAGGGTAGACCACAGTTTATGAGACTCAAGGGCTGGGTTTCTGATTTGGATGTGAACAACACTGGAGCACCACAAAGAGCAGTCCTATCTCCTTTTCTATTCACTCTGTACATGTAGACTATAAATATATAACCAGGATATGTCATTTGTAGAAATTCTCAGATGCCTCAGCACTTATGGGGTGTATTGATAAAGGGAATGAGACAGATGATAGCAGTCTGGTGGAGAACTTTGTTTCTTGGTGTAGAAAGAATTGCCTGCATTTTAACATAAGCAAAACCAACGAACTGATTATTGACTTTTGGCACACCAAAGAACCTCTATGTCCATTCACTGTTCAGAGAGTGGATTTAGAGGCAGTGCACACATCAATGACAGGTTGGACTCGTCTTGTAACAGGTCCTCCCGGCATTCAATTTGCATGTCCTCCTCATGTCTGTTTGGGTTTCCTCTTGGTGCTCTGGTTACCTCTCACAGTCCAAAGACATTAAGGTTAGGTGAACTGGTGACCTAAACTGGTCCTAGTGTGTGCTTGGAGTGTGGGTGTGTGTGTGCCCTATGTTGGACTGGTGCCCAGTCCAGGGTTTACTCCCTGTGACCCTGATAAGGACAAAGTGGGTTAGAAAATGACTGACTGACAGAGCAGGCTCTTTTTTTCTTAGAAGACTGCATTCCTTTCCTACGCATTTTTAGATCTTTGCTATTTAATTGCATTACCTTTCTGAGATCACCATGTCATCATTTTATGGATTGTTTTTGAGCACACACATACACATACACACCCACACATACACACTCCTATTGCTGTGACTGTGTTGTCATTAGTTGTGGCACTCTGTTGCCACCTTGTGTTTATTGGATATCATCACAGCAATGCTAGTTAAGTCAATGACAAGGATTTGTTGATGTCCAAGTTTCTGGATAACTAAAAAAATTGCTAATGCTCTATTACTGAAATGTATGGCTCTTGGTAGCTTTAAATATAACATTTTATTTTGTTTATTGATTAGGCTTTGGTGTTGTGGTTGCTTTCTTTTCAGCTTTAGAGCTTGTTCATTTCAGACTTAGAAGTTCCTTGTAATTACTATGCCTCAGTGCTTGGCCTATTTAGGCGTAAGAGGTTTAAACAAGGAATAACAAAAGGACCAAATAATTATAAATATGTCAGTATTGGAGCTACATTCACGGCAGTAATATATACTGTATATACAGTATATATATATATATATATATATATATATATATATATATATATACATACATACTAATATATATATATATATATATATATATATATATATATAACTATTGTGAATGTAGCTCCATTACTGACATTTACAATTCATTAAACATATAAATCTTTACATATCAATACAGGTAGCTCACTTGCCACTGTTATACCAGAATAAAAACTCCTCTCATCTGCTATACAGTATTCATTGATCCTCTGGTCTCTCCTTCTGCCAGCTGAGCCCATGTCCTGACAAATCCTAGTCTGAGATCATTTCTCGGACATATCTATCTCATTATATCCCTGAGGTAGTCCAGAGGATGTCCTCCTAAGGCACCTTCTTTCAACCCCAGGTGCACCTGCAGCCCTGGGCATCATGGCCAGGAAACAGCCTGATAGCCTGTACTTCCTAAAATAGAGCAGAGGTCCACACACTGTGCAGAGCAGGGGTACTCATTTATGGTCCTGGAAGTCCAAAGTGGCTTCAGGTTTCACATTAATCAGTTTTTTAATTAGAACCTGTGTAATTTACGAATCAAGTCATATTTTTGGGGGGCTTCAGTTTTAGTTAACTTGCTTGTTACAATTCAGAACCTTAATTGCCTATTTTAGCTTTAAACAGCTGCATTTAGGTTTTATTGTTGCCTGTTTTCTTAACAAGCCATCAATTAATATTGAGGTGCAAATGACTAAGGAACTGCCAGCTCTCCAGCTAACGGGTCTCCATTTAAACCTGTGTACATGCAGTATGAAGTATCTGTGTTAATGTAATGAATTATTATAATTAAATTAATAAAATGTTTTGAAGTAAGTGATGGAAAAGGGAATGACTGCAAAACAGATAACGTTTTCAGAAAAGAAAATAATGAACTCACTTTCATTATCTGCTAGGACTGCTTTCCAAATATGAAAATAGCTGAAATGAAAACCTGCAGCCACTGTGGACAGTCAGGACTGTAATTGAGTACCTTCCCTGGTGTGGGAAACCTCCTTGCTGCCACCTACTGATCTACGGGACTTCTATTAAATTTCTTTCCACCACCTATTTCTATTCTACTTCTGTAAATACTAGAGTAACTACATCCGAGACACCTTCTGTGAATGTAGGACCTTCTGCCCCTTGGTGCTAGTTATTTTCTTCCTTGGCACAACAACAAGATCTGTTAGAACCAGAACACATTTTATCCTTATAGACTGGGCCTCAGAAGGTATGTGATCCAAGGAGCGAGAGTCAGCTGAAGGTTCTATCAATGTTAATATCAGAATAGTGAATGAAAACTTGCCATTTCTGTCTTGCATTTTGTATTTTGATTCTGTTTAATTCTTTTGTGACCAACACTTTTGTACTTATCTTACTGATTTGGAGTTTCCTGTTCTTTCAATGAACTCCTGTTCTTAATCAACTCTAAACCTACTGTCATTTTGGTTTTAGTTTTGTGGTGTCTTCATCACACTAATATCCTTATCATGTATTCCACCTTAATATCCTGTAGACCTAATCCTTTTGCTTGGTAAAATGTACTGTACCATAAAACAAGTTTATATGTAAGAAGGATGTCTTTGGGAAGTGACTTTGAAAATATTCAGTAGATTAAGGTTGCACAGGAAACAAATTATGTTATATTTTTTTTTGAAATCTGGCGCTTTTTTGGTAAAATAGAAGATTGTGTAATTTATTTGAATTTGCATTTACTATTATTTACAGACAGTGTCTGATGTGTGCATTTTCTAAGTAATCTATGCAACTTATTTATCTTTCACTGTAATGATTTTGTGTTCTGCTGTGAAAGTTGCGCTGCCGCAATATCCATCCATCCAGTATCCAACCCACTATATCCTAACTCAGGGTCACAGGGGTCTGCTGGAGCCAATCCCAGCCAACACAGGCCGCAAGGCAGGGTGCCAGCCCACCGCAGGGCACACACACACACCCACACACTAGGGACAATTTAGGATCACCAATGCACCCAACCTGCATGTCTTTGGACTGTGGGAGGAAACTGGAGCACCCGGAGAAAACCCACACAGACACGGGGAGAACATGCAAACTCCACACAGGGAGGACTCGGGAAGCGAACCCACGTCTCCTTACTGCGAGGCAGCAGCGCTACCACTGCGCTACCATGCCGCCCCTATCTAAAATTACAAGTCAATGATTTTTTTTATTTCATCTTATTTTCCCGGTGTAAACAAGAAGCCACAAAAAACTAATGAGAGATTGAAATGGTGATAGGATTTCTTTCTTTCTTTTCCAGTCAGTTTTACAGCATTAAATTGAAACCATGACATTTTCTTTTTTGCCATCTATTGGTCAGGCAGCAGGGGCATGCACAGAGAGTTGGCTATAGTGGCTCAAGCCCCTGTCTGCCTATTCCCCTCATTGCTCCAAGTGCCGTTTCTCCCATTAAGACATAATTGATCACTTTAGAACACAAGTGCATGTCTCCTTTTCATTGTAAGAAACAGAGAAAAAGCAGTGATAAGCAACATGCCTTGCTGAAGATGGGTAGTCTACTATTTACTGTTCCATATGGATATAAAGTTTTGTCTATAATAATTATTGTGCTGGTTTGCATGATGTCATAATGTGGAATGTAGTCATAATGTTGACGCACTAGCCACACATATTCACTTTTCTGAAAACGTTAACTGTTCCAGTTGGCTTCTAATAAGTTATCAAAAGCTCTCAACTTTCAAAATAATGTTTTCACAAAGCATAGAGTTTTCTGTCTAACATGTCAAACATACAGAAAACAGGTAAGGCATCGTAAAACCATGGCTGCCTGTCAAATGTCTCTTCATTCTGGCATGTGTCTCTGCTCTCTTGAGAGGAAATATGAAGGACATGTTTCAGTTCAGATTGCAGAATATCAGTAGTATTTGAGCTCAGTTGAGTCAGTGCTGCTGACAGTGCTGAGAATATTTTACTCTGCCTACACCTGACCAAAGTACAGTGTCCAAGCAATGCTGGGTATATGCAGAGAGTTTGCTGCAAGTATTGTTTCAGTTGCTGAAAGTCTATGTTGCATTTCTTGTATCTACAGCAACTGCTGAATAACGTTTTTCCGAGCTTAATTCGGTTAAATTCAAACTGAGAAACACCTCCCAATTCTTTCTTTAGAAAGAGAGAGCACAGCCATCTATCAAAACATCAGATCCAAAAAGAAAATTTTGCACTAAATTCTACAACCAGAAGGAAGAAGGTATTGTTATTTGTTTTGCTTTTCCTACCGAGAGATCACAATACATTTGCTTATACAGTATAAGAACAGTACATGAACATTTTGTATTGAACTTCAGGATTCTGGATCATTAAAATTGTAATTTTCCTTACTGAAAGTCTAACGCTCAAGAAAGAATGGTGATCTATGTTACCAAATCATCTGTTCCAGTGGTTTCCAGGATATTTGACCTACAAAAGGCACAATATGGAGAAAAAACAAATCTTTGATTTGATGTGGTATAATGTGAACTCTTGTTGTTAAGATAAAAATAAACTTCATTTGGCATTTCATGTAATTAGATGGGAATTCATTTATTGCTCTTGTATCTTGTTAAGATGCAGTACATTAGGAGGATATAGTATATGCACTGTAGAGGGGGTGAAGTGTTTTCTTAATAATTTAACTGAAATAAAAGTTGCCACTAATTTGTGTCAAGGATTAAAATGTTACTTTTTGTCCTGTAAATATCTTCTTCTCAATGTTTGAGCCACTGCCTGCTTAAAAGTCTGTGAACGTCACACCAAAGCGGGAATTGCACACCATACTTTTTTTATCTGTAGACTGAATTTTTGCTTCAAAATTTCCAAGGTGCTTCAGCAAGCAGGAGGTCAATTCAAAGGTTCAGTTTCACAAGCTGCTATTGAAAAACCTCAGAAACACAGAGCTGTGGATTAAGGATGAGTGAATGAGGGGAGAGATACTGTAAGTCTCCAATGAAAGACCTTGGTCCTGCTTGAATATGCTTCCCAGTCACTTAGGTTAGGATTTGCCATAAATGGTTTATTTAATAATATTTTAGCAAAAATACATGTGTTTTCAAAGTTGTGAGGATACAGCCAGATATCTGATTTATGGATTATGTGACATGAGCAAACAGAGATTTTCTTTTCAAGGATGTTTTGATGATTTACGTTGTTTGTTCAGTATTGGTTCTCATTGACTCCTATTGTTTCAGGAACTTTGTTATCTCTGTTCTCCAAAAAACCAAGAGATTAAATATTACCTTTACTAATCTGAAGAAAAAATGAAAATACCTTCATCGATAATGCTAGTCTCCTACCACCATGCCCCTGCAGTAACTACATCTGGGGCACTCTACAGGAATGTATATCATACCTTCACAATACAGCATCGTAAGACAAAAAAATAATAAGAGTTAAGGTTTACATACCTTATTTATTCTGAACTGCCCATTTATAGTTTCAGATTCTTGGAATTTTTTTTCCCAGTTTCCTTTAAAATAGACAGCATTTACCAGCACAAGTCTTGTGAGGGCATCTACGTTTCTACTTTCAAGCAAATTCTTAATTTTTTCTGCATGACAAATAATATAAAATTGGTTAACCAATTTTTATAATAATAATTCATTACATTTTTATTGCACTTGCTGCAAGACATTTGCTTAAACTATGAATGAAAACAACGTGTGACCTAAAACTATCATTAAGTACCTTGTTATAAAAAAATCTAACATTTTTTTTCTGTCCTCTACTCTCTTGTTAAATTCTCTCTTGTTTAAATATGTGAAGTTAGACACTCTCTCTCATTTCATAGTAACCTCATGCTTCCTGTATTTATTACACATTTATTGCATAGGTTTAATCAATTTAGTCTGCCTCTAATCCTGCTGTACTAATCTTGCAGAGGTTGTTCCCATTCTGCCAAAGGTAACCAATAACTTTTCTGTTCTACTTTAAGTTTGACTAATATTAAGCCTTATTGGTTGGAAAACACACTTTGTTTATTCAAATCTTATCTGAGATATTGATAAATGTTTCCTTGAAAACTTAGCGTTTCATTTTTGGAACAGCATTGAGAGAATGCTGTTTTTCCTTATTGATGATGCTGCATCTTACTTTGTATTTGTTCTTGTCTTTTTGCTGCCTTGAAGATTGTGTTGTATTTAATGGAATTATACGTTCTACTTACTGGACATAATTATTGGACTCAAGCAATCCAGGGCTCAGTGCTAGAAGGGAATGTGGACAAAGCTAATGCCTTGAACCAACATTTTAATAGTTTCTCCCTCCACTGCCTCCTTCTTCCAATGCCCAATCCCCCTACACCATGCCCAATTGTGAATTTCCCCTTGGGATTAATAAAGTATCTATCTATCTATCTATCTATCTATCTATCTATCTATCTATCTATCTATCTATCTATCTATCTATCTATCTATCTATCTATCTATCTATCTATCTATCACTACATCAAGAACTTCTATCATTTCAACTGGAATGGTCAGTGATGAGTCCATCTCTAACCATTAGTATGGGCTATCCATAACTGAAGACCAAGTGAGGAGACAACTGAGGAAGCTGTACACAGGAAAAGCCATGGGCTAGATGGAGTCAGTTCTTGAGTTTACAAGACCTGTGCTGACCAACTTTGTGGTATCATCTGTCAAATGCTCAGTCTGTCCCTAAGGCTCCAGAAAGTGCCACTGCTGTGGAAAACATCCTGTATCGTTTTTGTTCCAAAGAAAGCAGGCACCTCTTCATCAAATGTTTACAGAATAGTGGCATTTACGTCTCACATCATGAACACCTTTGAAAGGCTGGTCCTTGACTATATGAGCCCTCTTGTAGACCACCTGGATCCCTTGTAGTTTGCCTACTGGACAAAGACTGGAGTGGAGGATGTAATTGTTTATTTGTTCCACAAGGCTTATTCTCACCCACACTGAGCAGGCAGCAGTGTGAGGAATGTTTTTTGATTTCTCCAGCAACTTCAATACCATTTAGCCATTCCTGTTAATGGGTAAGCTCAGTGATATACAGGTGGATTAGCCTATTGTGTCCTGGATAATGGACTATCTGCCAGTGACCAAAGTTTTTGAGTCTCAAGGACACTGTTTCTGATACAGATATGAGCACTACAAGGATCAGTCCTGTCTCCTTTTCTCTTCACTCTCTATACCTCCAACTATAAATATAACACAGGGGCCTAATGTATAAATGGTGCGTACGCACAGAAATGTTGCGTATGAACGTTTCCACGCTCAAATCACGATGTATAAAACCTATACTTGGCGTAAAGCCACGCACATTTCCACGGGACCTCATACCTTGATGTACGCAATTTCTCTGCTCGGTTTTGCAGACTGGCGGGACCTAGCGTCAAAGCAGTGCTACTGTTCCTGTGTAGTAACCCTTTCTTTCTTAGACCCACATTCCTGACGCGGCTTTATAAATACACTGAAACTAACTGCATATTGTTTATTAGTGTAATGCATCTGATTGTAATTAACCTGTAGCAATATAATGGTCTAGGGAATAGCCATAGTATTCCAAATACCATAACTGCTTTAGCGTTGTTACTCTCACTGCATCTGCTTCTTCTTTCAGCTGCTCCCATTAGGTGTTGCCACAGCAGATCATCTTTTTCCATATTACTCTCACTGCACCACTCGGAGTATTTATATCACTGTATCTGAGTGGGGAATCACAGCAGCAGCTAATTGGAAAGAGAATTATTGGTATACAGCATGAAGCAGACGCTGCCTCAGCCATGGCAAAACGCTTTAGAGACTTCCCTGTACGGACTTCGTGGTTTAGAAAAAGTTTCATCCCAAGAACTATAAACGCACTCAATCAGTCCATCAAGTGCTCCTTGTAGAACTGTTTGTACTTATAAGTACAATCACCTCACTGTAAAGTTGCACTACAGTTATTGCACAACCTGCGCCACTTTATAAAGTGTGTATTTACATATGATGACGATATCATTTTTATGATGAAATGCAGCAAAATATGTTGATTATATTATACAGATAAAACTTTAACTTCATTTAAATAATCTGTATTGTTAATAATTAAACATGTGAGGACACGGTGCCGCAGCGCTAGCTAGTTCATGGATAGCTCCTGCCTCGCGCTGTATTTATACTGGTGCTGACGCGACACTGGAAGGATAGACGGATAGAATAATTAAACAATTACTACGAAGATATTTCAATGTTCCTTAAAAGTTTTGAAGAATCGGCGTTCTAAGCTTACAAATGGCTTCACGTCTATTACAGAGCTATTGTGTGGCGATTGCGTATTTGGAGAAAGAAAAGTAAGGACAGGAATTGGAGGTTAGTACGTTTGAAATTGACAGTACTTCTGTAATAAATTATTTCATCGAAGGTCGCGCATGGCGCAGCAAGCCTCTTGCGTGAGACATGAACAAACACTGTGCCACCGTGTTCCCATGTTTAATAACATGCTTTCATTCCTATCATCATAAAAAAGATATCACGTATACATCTCAGTATTTTAATTATTCAGAGAGCTGTAATATCACGAATGTAATGGATTATGTGTCCTGTCGGAGAAAGAGAAAGCCCGTTTAAGAAGTAGGTAGTGAGTCACACACAGAGCACATAAAAGATCAAATACAGAAGAAAGCATTTAACGTGTACCTTAGTTACAATGGGATTTAAGAAACTAGTAAATTAAACGATTTTAAGATGAAGTTTATGATGTTCTACTTTAATGGCAAAATAAACTACGTGATTAAAGTGGAAATTTTGAGATTAAAGTTGACATTTCATGCTTTTTTCCCACTGTGTGCCTATTTTTTTTTGTCTGTACCCTAATAAGCTTTCATGGCGACTTTGATATGTGACATTTTTTTTATTTCGGGCACTGTGCGACTTTGTGAACTTGAGCTTTCGAGTTTTTCCGACACTCTGTCATTCGATCAACTTTCTTTTGTTGATTATATTACTGTTTAAACCAACAAATAGTACGTTTTTCCTTTGCCTCCACTTGGTATTCGCTGAAATTCTTATATTTTCCCCCATGCTTTTCCCATTGTCTTTTCACAGAAGACTATTTATACTGATTTGCATATTCAAAGAGGCGTAATTCTGGGAGGAGTTGGGGCAGGACAGAAGGCACGTGCACGTGCGTTACTTTTCATGCTGATTGGGATTTATGTAGCGGATTTATGTAGCAGAAGAACATGGAAGTTTGCGTACATACAAATTCCTGCATCTGGATTTTTCTGTGCGTACGCACATTCCCGCTTTTGTGCTTATGCCATGTTATAGTGTGAGTTCTACGCACGGCGTTATACATGAGGCCCCAGGTCATGTCACTTAAGTGTAGGAGTCAGGTAGAGAACTTTGTTTCTTGGCGCAGAAAGAATTGTCAGCATCTTAACATTAGCAAAACCAAGGAAATGGTTATTAACTTTCATAACACAACATAGCCTCTATGTTCAGTCACTATTCAGGGAATGGATGTAGACGTAGTGCGCTCCTATAAGTACTTGTGGGTCCACATTAATAACAAGTTGGGCTGGTCCCACACAGAGACACTATATAAGAAAGGGAAACTGTGTTCCTTTAATGTGGGCAGTGACATCCTTCACATCTTCTATAAATGGCCAGTGACATTTTCTATGCTGTAGTGTGCTGGGTCGGTAACATCACTTCAAGAGAGGCCCTCCAAATCAACAAACAAATTAAAGGGCAAACTTAACTATGGGACACACTCTGGACCCCATACAGATAGAAAAGGAGAGAACTAAAACAAAACTGACTGCCATTATGAACAAATCCGGAACATGATCTCTCGGATACAATAACACTGTGGACTTTCACCTAACAAATAATTCAACAGAAGTGTGTCAGGAAACACTATTGAGGCTTCCTCATACCAACAGCAATACACTTGCATAATGCCTCACTGTGACTGAGACTGCCAATTCAGAAGTTTCCTTTATTTTTATTTTTATTCCTTTTTAGTCATTCTGGTATGTGTCCAGGCCATAGTGTGTGTGTGTGTGTGTGTGTGTGTGTGGGTGGGTGTGTGCGTGTGTGTGTTTCAGATCTTTGTAGCTTAAGGAATTAGCTTGGCTTAGGTAAGGTAAAGTTAAATAAATGATCTCATATTATGACTTTTGTTCCAAACCTGGTCAAGAATTTGCAAGGAAAATTAAGCTTTTC
This sequence comes from Erpetoichthys calabaricus, assembly GCF_900747795.2. Classification (NCBI taxonomy): domain Eukaryota; kingdom Metazoa; phylum Chordata; class Cladistia; order Polypteriformes; family Polypteridae; genus Erpetoichthys; species Erpetoichthys calabaricus. Next base: position 154,106,598 of record NC_041399.2, read on the forward strand.
AATGAATTAGGAAAGTTTGAAGCATAATAATGCTTGTGATAATTGTGAAGTGTGTCTCCCAACACAGATACATTTAGCCCATGCTGTCTTGCACCTGTGAGAAAACATCAAAAAAAGCTTTGTTGATCCTATTGTCTGCAGCTTCCCTCATGCCAGACCATAAAGCGTTACTATTGTTCATAGCCAAATCATTCTTGAAAACTGTTTGTTCTCTTGTAATTTAATTGCCTGTTCCAAACAAAAAATTAACAGATGGGAAACCACAAAGTGGGACAGATAAAATAATTTATTTAAATATATTTTCTTTAGAAAACAAGAAGATTTCCTTAATTGTTTTAAAATTCAGACAAGGGACATTAACAGCCTTTCATCCTTAAATAAGATGTCATCCAATACTTTATACAGTCATATGAAAAAGTTTGGGAACCCCTCTTAATTCTTTGGATTTTTGTTTATCATTGGCTGAGCTTTCAAAGTAGCAACTTCCTTTTAATATATGACATGCCTTATGGAAACAGTAGTATTTCAGCTGTGACATTAAGTTTATTGGATTAACAGAAAATATGCAATATTTATCATAACAAAATTAGACCGGTGCATAAATATGGGTACCCCAACAGAGATATTACATCAATACTTAGTTGAGCCTCCTTTTACAAATATAACAGCCTCTAGACGCCTCCTATAGCCTTTGATGAGTGTCTGGATTCTGGATGGAGGTATTTTTGACCATTCTTCCATACAAAATCTCTCCAGTTCAGTTAAGTGATATTCAAGTCAGGGGACTGCGACGGCCATTCCAGAACATTGTACTTCTCCCTCTGCATGAATGCCTTTGTAGATTTCAAACTGTGTTTTGGGTCATTGTCTTGTTGGAATATCCAACTCCTGCGTAACTTCAACTTTGTGACTGATGCTTGAACATTATCCTGAAGAATTTGTTGATATTGGATTAAATTCATCTGACCCTCGACTTTAACAAGAGCCCCAGTCCCTGGACTAGCCAGACAGCCCCACAACATGATGGAACCGCCACCAAATTTGACAGTAGGTAGCAGGTGTTTTTTTTTGTAATGTGGTGTTCTTCTTCCACCATGCAAGGCACTTTTTGTTATGACCAAATAACTCAATTTTTGTTTCATCAGTCCAAAGTACTTTGTTCCGAAATTAATCTGGCTTGTCTAAATGAGCATTTGCATACAACAAGTGATTCTGTTTGTGGTGTGAGTGCAGAAAGGGCTTCTTTCTCATCACCCTGCCATACAGATGTTCTTTGTGCAAATTGAGCTGAATTGTAGAACGATGTACAGATACACCGTCTGCAGCAATTCTCACAATCTTGCGCATATGCCATTCCTGTATTTTTCTTCGCCTGCCAGACCTGGGTTTAACAACAACTGTGCCTGTGGCCTTCCATTTCCAGATTACATTGCTTACAGTTGAAACTGACAGTTTAAACCTCTGAGATAGCTTTTTGTAGCCTTCCCCTAAACCATGATACTAAACAATCTTTGTTTTCAGATCTTTTGAGAGTTGCTTTGAGGATCCCATGCTGTTACTCTTCAGAGGAGAGTCAAAGGGAAGCACAATTTTTAATTGACCATCTTAAATACCCTTTCTCATGATTGTACACACCTATCTTTCAAGTTCAAGGCTTAACGAGCTAATCCAACCAATTTGGTGTTGCAAGTAATCAGTATTGAGCAGTTACATGCATTCAAATCAGCAAAATTTCAAGGGTACCCAAATTTTTGCACAGCCAGTTTTTCACATTTGATTTATTTTCATACAACTACATACTGCTTCACTAAAAATCTTTGTTCAGAAAACACCCCAGTACTCAGATGTTCCTAGGAAATGAAATACATACCACTGTTATCTTTTTTGTTGAAAGTAGAGTACATTATTATGCAGGCTGAGAGGGATTCCCAAACTTTTTCATATGACTGTAAATTGAGAAAAGTGCTTCAGCAAAGCAACAATAGAGATGTGCAAAGGAAAGCGAGTAATAAAGAAATATGAATTAGAAAAAAGCAAGACTAAGAAAATGTATACAAAGAAAATCAAAATTGTGCTATTTCCAAGATATCAGATAATTCATTATTTTAAACTTTTCTTACATTGCATTTTATTTTGTATTATTGATAGCTTTGTAAGTATGCCTTAAGCAGGCATTCTCTGGTAAAGGTATTATATACAATTAATAGTGAATGTTTGGAGTATAGCAGCTGTGATTGCTTGCCTAAGACAAAATTACATTTCATAATGTTTGATCAGTTAAATAAATGGTTATTATGATCACTCACATGTCAATCAAGATTTTGCAGCTGACTATGAAAGCAGTGCTTAATTTGAGCACTGATTTAAAAACAGATGAGTAGGCATATAATCTATGTTAATGTTCTTTCTTTGACTGAATAGATATGTTGTTTTGTCAACTTCTTAGTAGTTTATGCTGGGGGAAGTACTAACAATTTTCATGCCAGTATTGGTAATGTTCATTCTCATGTTGGTTCAACTAGAGACTCAAATACAAAAAGAAATATTTACCATTTGTCTGCTTTTCAACCCAAGCATTTATGGTTTTTCTTGATGCTTCTGGGGCTTGAATAAAGTCAACTGCCTCAAGGCTAGCATGGTAAAATGTGGTGGTTTTACCAATGAATTCCTGCAAAGAAAGTTTAGAAATGTATATTATGTTTAGTAATATTTGCTTTTCTTCTGTTGTCACAATGTGGTTTAAAGCCACCATGTGTCCAGTTCTTCATGCGAGTGTGGAGTCAGGAAAAGAGTTTGGACAAATGTTTAACTAGTAAAAGGAGAAGAGACCAAAGGATGGAGATATAGAAAGAGGTACTGATGGTAACATTAAATGCTTGGTGTATCTAGTACTTTAGATTAGATTAGATTAGATTAGTTTAGATTAGATTAATGCTATTAATCCCATAGGGAAATTCAGATGTATACAGCAGTAGAAGCATAAAAACAAGAATACAGACTCACAGGAAAGATAATAAAGCTAATCAATTAATCAATCAATAGATAAATAAAAACTTAGTATAATTGTCATGGTGGGAAGTGGATGAGCCAACACATCAAAACATAAAACAAAATTTTGTTACCTTGAGAAATTCAAATGATTTTTCCCCATATAACCGATTAGCCAAGCTCAGTTGATAGGAAGCTCCTGGTTTGTTGATGTCAGTTATCAGTGAGCTAAAATAGGAATGAACATCATCCCCAGCCTTGTGAACATGAAGTGACTTAAAAACAAATTGGAACATTATTAATCAACAATGCTATCGATCACCAGGTGACAGAACTTTTGTCACATGTTAAAATGTTAAAAAATGTTTGATTTTTTATAAGAAAGACAAGGTGCAATAGACCAAGTATGATATATTAACCTTTTTTAAATACAGCATTCTGAATACTGCACTACTGTATATAACAAACACCTTTGCCAACCCTCACTACAAACTGAGAATAACATTCAGATTAAAAAAGATAACTTTCAAAAATTTGGAAAATAAATAAACTACTGCATAAATAAGGTAACAATTTTTTTTAATCCAGGTTCACATTTTATAAAGGCAGTAGCAGCCATAAAAACACTTGTTTGGTCTGTATCATCTGGGTCAGGCATTACACTTTTTTTTTTGCACTCCATTAATCAGTTGTGCAGTACTTTGGTGTAGTAAAGTGAAGAATTATTCATTTCATCCATTTCCCAAACCACCTTACTCCAGCACAGTTTTCTTTGAAGCATTGGACACATTGGAGGAAGCAAACCTGAATGGGACATTGGTTCGTTACTGAAGCTGCTCACTTTGGTATATGAGATAATATTAATAAATGTAAGCTTCTCTTCTATTAACGAGGTTCAAAACATCTGTCTTCCTTATTCCTTGTCGCTACATTGTATACATTGTACTTCTGGATGAACACTCATTGGTTCTCAACTCTTGCATGCAAAAAGCCCATCCCTCTGACCAAAAAGAAAACTAAACCATTTGATGTTATCTTAGCCAGCTGCAGACTAGCTGGTCTGAGTTGTTGGGTATGTTATAGTAGACGATTGATTTCATAGGAGCGGCAAACCAAATGCCTCTGAATGGATAAGATTATGCAAATGAAGGCTGCAACTGAAAATTGCTGAAAAAGTTGTCTAATGTGACATAGGCTTTACCAGATCATTCTTCTTTAAATAAAATAAATAAATTAATCAATTGTAAGTGAAAAGGTGAACATGGATAGAATGTTTTTGATGGACTGGAGCCACATCTGGATTAAGCATTCCCATGACCCAATTATAAAATGAATGAACAGATAGATGGATAAACAACTAGCAGGAAGTGCAATTCAGGATTCACTGATAGCAACCTCATAAAACATCTAATTCACTATGAAGACATTATTATTTGATTATAAAAATATATGTCAGTGTTTAAAAGAGAAGCAGAGATAAATGTTTATGTACTGTAATTTTGCATAAATGCAATAAAAATCAAATGCACCTCCCCAAACCCACAGAGGTGTTAACAAAGACATTTACGTTGGTGTTTATCATATTTATGATTCATTTGCATTTAAATTTACTATACTCTTCCCTTAACTAACCTCATTTCCTTGAAAAATGAAATGAAACTGCAATTTTTTTCAACAGATTAACAGTCTTAATTTACCAAATAAAGTAACAAAGAAAAATTAGGTTAAACTTTGGTCACACTGAAGCACTTGTTCAATACACTTTTTGTCCACATGAATATTGTGGATATGCAAACACACCCTGATATTGCAGTTCCTCTAAAATTTTCAATTTTTATTTAAAAGCCTGTGTTTTTCTAGTAACTCACCTTCATGATCTCTGCAGCTGTCTTTCCCCGGGCCCCCATACAAACCATAGCCAGAGCAGATGAGATGCTCAGGGGTGAGTAGAAGATATTACTGGTCTGTTTCTCACTCAGATTCTTAAACAGGTCCAGAGAGAACTGAGAGATTGCACTGCACAATGACTCCATGACTCAAATGTTACAAAAGAAATCTATAATACAACAGTACATAACATCAAGACACAGTGGAAATACAAATGCAAAGTTATCCTACCATAAATAAGAAGAGTGACAGATGTGAGGCCAGAGAAGTGGGGCTTTTGGTCAGTCAAGAAAAAATCATTATTGTTTTCAGCTTTTAATTTTTATAGTATCAAGCACAAGTTTGGGAACTGCAGAAACATCAGTTTGTAACAGGGAACACATACATAACCATAAAATTATACCTGGCAGTTAACCTAATTGACAGATATTTGTGATTTGTAAGAAACTAAAAATAAAAATGTAGGAAAAGGAAAAATATGGATACCTAAAAGGAAAAATATAGACACCCGGAGAACTGAGAATCACAATGGCCAGGCTGATGACTGAACCCAAATGAGTAACGTTTTGAGGCAGGAAGACTAACTAAATGTAGCTTAATCATGACAATGTAATCTTTTACTTGAATAAAGTTAACAAATAAATGAAAATTTATGTTATGCAGCTATGCTAATATTGCTGCCAAGGCGTAACTTTAAATTGTGCATGCATTTCCTTTAAAGTCTTACTTTCACCTTGCATAATATATGTCAACACTCGTTTGATTAGTGGCTTCCTTTTCCTTTTAGTTAATTTAAACTGCTCAAAAATATGAAAATAATTAAAGTTGTAAACACTGTGAGGATGATGGTTTTTGATTTCTCTAGTGTCTTCAATACCATCTAGCCATCCCTGTCAATCGGTAAGTTCGGGGATATGCTAGAGGATGAGCCTGTGGCATCCTGGATAATGAACTACACCCATCCTCAAGACTGCAGTTTGTGATGCTCAAGGAATGTGGATAGAGATGTGAGCAACATTGGAACACAACAAGAAACAGTCCTGCCTACTTTTCTGTTCATTCAGTACACCTCAGACAATAAACAGAACAGCAGGTCATATCACTTGCAGAGATGATTCTGCAATAATGGGATGTATTGACAAAAGGGGATGAGATAGAGTATAGAAGTCACATTTGGTTCTTGGTGCAAAGAGTATTGTCTTTAACTGGTTATTCACCTTTGGTGCACCAAAGGGCCTCTTCACCCAATCACTCTTAAGGGAGAGGATGGAGAGTTGGTGCTGATCTACAGATACTTTGGGATCCACGTCAATGATAGGCTGGACTGGTGCATTAATGCAGCAAAGCTATATAAGAAAAGGCACAACAGACTTTCATTTTTAGGAGGCTGTGTCCATTTAATGTGGGTAGTGACATTCTTTAAATGTTCTATGACAATCAATGCAATTTTCTACATTGTGGTGTGCTGGACTGGTAACATCAATTCAATACAGGACCATTGAATCAATAAGCTGATGAACAGGCAGGCTCAGTTAAGGGATATCTCAATCGGATGGAGGTAGTGACAGAGAATATGATTACCATTATGAACCATGCTGAACCTCTTGTCTCTCTGTCACAGTATCCTTGAGTGCATATACCTAAAAATTATTCAGCAGACATTTGTCAAAAAACGATACTTGGGCTCCTTTATACCCACAATATGCCTTTATAAAGTCTCACTGTGACTGTGACTGCTCTCTTATCATTAGCCAAGTAAAAGTTTTTTTTCAAATCAAAAAGCCAGTTCCAAAGGAACTTCAGTTTCCTATTTATGATGTAAGTTGATTTTTCTGAAGTATCTGTTTATTTAAGAATCTAAGTATCTAAGAATCAAAGTATCCTGTGAGTCTGTATGCTTGTTTTTTATGTTTCTGCTTCTGTATGTATCTGATTTTCCCCATAGAATTAATACAGTTTTTCTAATCTAAATTAATCCAGTTTAATAAGAACAAAATAATTAACTGAGACAAATAGACAAGCTTCATTTATAAAAATGTCAAGTATTTACATTTATAATTAAGCCAATAATAGTACAACATAAGTAACATGCCATACTTTATGTAAAAGCCCTAGTGAAGGTCTTTGAGGTTTTTGACACTCTAAAAGAAGGCATTTTATGTAATAAATCTGGTATTTACTCTTTGATCTGTACTCTACAGTATCAGTAGAGTATTACAGAATTCAGTTAAGCTACAGTACATTACAGCTTATCTACAGCACACATCAACAGGCTAAAATTAGGCAGCCATTTTATTGCTCATTGCATATTGAGATGATGCGGGTTCGCTCCATGCTCCCTTTCAGCTTCTGGGAGTCCTTGAACCCTGCACCATCGGTAATGTCACCGATGAGCTTGGCAGTGAGGCATAACAAATTGAGCAAGAGGATGTTGTAAAAAGGTGTCAAGTGCTTTTATTAAAATCATCAACAAAACAACAATCAAATAAATAAAGTGCAGTGCTTTCAAAATATTTTCAATAAATAATCCAGTAAAACGAGTGAAGGTTTAAAAACCAATAGAAAAAACTTTTTAAAAAATGAGGTTAAAACTATGACATGAAGCAGTCTCTTTAAAAACAAGCCGGTGCATTCTTTAACTGGTGACCCCCCTGCTTCTCCCTATCCAGGCTTCGCAACAGGGGAGCCACCCTACCTGCAGCTGTCCTTCCTTCTTCCTTCTGGTCTGGAGGCTTCCCGATCCCTGGCTTCGGTTCAGCACTCTCCCCAGACCAAGACTTGGCTTCCCTAATGACCAGGACGCTCACATCAGGGAATTCACCACCCAAGCCTCCTGACTCCCGCTGCCTTCTCGGCCTTACACAGCCAGCCGTCCTTCTTCCAGTCACTCTTGCTCTTCATAGAATGCTCAGCGGGAGCAACCACAGCCAACTGCCCTAGGTGTTGGCCAAACACCCTGCTAGAGCTCACAGTCCAGCTGCCTGCAAGTCTGCACGCGCTCGCTTGCTCGCTCTTGCTCACACTGGCTCTCTCACCACACTGCTTCTTGCCTCCTTCATCCATGCAACCTCCGTTTCAATCTCCATCTTTCTTTTCTTTTACATACTTTTTTTCTTCTCCTCCAATAAGAGCAGCTCACTATTCAAAATGGTAATTCTGGGAAGCACTCGGAATCAAACCCACAACCTCTTGATTATGAGTCAGCAGTTATTACCAACTAGCAAAATACCCGCGCTTCGCAGCGGCGAAGTACTGCCTTAAAATTGTTATTAAGAAGAAAATTTTTAAACTGAGGGAAAATATACAAATAATTATTTGCAGGACTTGTTGTGTTGAAGTGAAATTTTCGCATCTGTCAAGCGTTGTAAGCATACAACCAGTTTCATCGATAACTTTGCATCAAGCTTTTGAGAGTTGAAACATTCATAAACATCAAAGTGTCCACTACTGAAATCGTCACCTGTGAATCTAAGATGTTTAAGAAGCATTAGCAGTTCTCCAAACGTGTAAAATAGGCAGGCAGCCAATTATGTGGGAGGAGTGGGGATGGGGGACGCTGTACCGACCGACCCCTTTACCCAGCCGGCAGCTACACCTCCAAGACCTGTGGCCTGGATAATTTACTGAGACTGAATCTAACTATCAAGCCGTACTTCTAACCAATTAAACTTTTCCCCACAATCGACGGTGTAAATATAAGTACACAAAAGCAGGATGTAAAATTAAACTGAATAAATGTATTAAATGAAACAATAAGACATGCAAAAAATAGAAAACTGATATAAATATAAATATCCCTCCATCCCAGCAACAACAAGACACCACCAAATATAAATACAACAAAAACCCTCCCTTGCTCCTGTAACATATAAACACACAACACGAATAAGAAAAATTGAATGAGATACGGAAATGAATGTGAACTTGAGTCCGGTTATAAAAAAACTGTCCTGAATGCGGTTGACTGAACTAGCGAAAAATGAGTCGTTTGATTTTCCTCGGACAAAATGGAGCAGCCTCACCGTGAATCCTGGGTGCGTGGTGGATGATTAATTCCGACCCCGGGGTCTCTCATGATGAGGTTCTTGAAGCAAGTCCGGCAGATAGAAAAACAAACTGGATGGAAATGCGCGATGTGGAATATAACAGGTACAGATGGCTCGTGGCCGTGAATGTGAAAAAATCTCCTTCTCTCCTCCCCTTCCTCCTCCTCCTGCTGGCTTAAATAGTCCTGTGACGGCAGTAATTGATTAATCGTGAACAGGTGTTTTCCAGGTTTGCGGCTGTGGTCTCCTTCCATCATCGGGGACGGCATTAACTGATACACATTCTAACAGCAAACGGGACAATGAAACGAGACGCATTCAGAACTGACATTTAACAACATTAACTATGTGGCACCGCTACAATGCAACATAGGCAGGCAGCCAACTACGTGGGAGGCTGGGGGATGCAGGACGCAACCCTGCCTCACATGGCGACCGAGCTGCAGGCTATTGACGTATATATGTACGTAAGTAGGATTCAGTTATGACCGTTTCTCGTAGAATTTCAAAATAAAACCTGCTTAACTTTTGTAAGTAAGCTGTAAGGAATGAGCCTGCCAAATTTCAGCCTTCCACCTATACGGGAAGTTGGACAATTAGTGATGAGTGAGTCAGTCAGTCAGTCAGTCAGTCAATCAGTCAGTGAGTCAGTCAGTGA